>NC_139023.1:49324901-49546409 GCF_964662115.1 Mustela nivalis | reverse complement strand
CTGTGGACCACCTGAATTCGGAGGGGAGAGCAATTGTTCATATTGACAAAATGTGTGATTTGGGGGTGGGAAGGAGAGATGCAGCCTCCGGCAACCTCTGCTAGGGCTCCAGGAAAGAAAAACATCCAGTACTTTAGGTATCCAAGTACATATGAACCTGTCTTCTCTCCTGCACATCTAAAATATTTTACGTACCAACTTTGAGAAAACCTGGGAAATAGTCATTCAAATGATGTTTTTGAATTCTGTGATTTAAATAAGGGCCCTAGCCACCCCCCCACACACACACAAAGGAAAAAAGACTGGTTGAGTCATGAAGCTCAATTCTTAATTTTATTATGTCACAAATCTGTGAAATTTTGAGAAAGCCATTTGTCTGCACTGAGTATCATTTTCTTTATCTGTAAAAATCCCTAAGAGGGGCTTGTGATTTCTGAGATGCCTTATTACCCCAAGAATCTCAGGTGAATGAGTAGAGTGGTATCATTTGGAGGGTTATTTACACTGGTTGACATACTCAGGAGTTTTGAATCTTCATAATCTAAAATTTTTGTATGCATTTCTGTGCTGGGGTATCTCCCCCCGCCCCAGATTAAAAAAGAGAAAAGAAGTATCATATAATCTAGTCCACTCTTGCAACCAACATTTGAATTTCTTCTAAAATACTTTTACTAAATAACCATGTATTCCACACTTGAATGCCTCTAGTTACAGAATACTCACAATCAGCACATTTAGTCCTCCCATCTTGGAAGTACTCTAACTGTTTTGCCCTACATAATGTGTTATTTCCCTAGTCCTACAATATGACTGCAGAATGAGGTTATATTCTTTTTACACAAAAGTAATCTATCCCAAAATGGTCTAGTTACTGGAAACTAGCTTCTTTTCAGTGCTTGCACCCCTTTCTCCCATCCTGCTTCATATGTACCCACAATGACCTTCCTGTACTCCTATATACCTGCAGATTCAACTTGCCATGGTGCAAGTTACCACGTTTTGGGGAGGGAGACAAGTTAATGGTGAGTTTCCATTCAAGAAGTACAGTACTGGGGATACCCATGATTCCTCCACCCACAATATTGTTTGCAATTGTACCCCTCCGCCACCAAGGGGTACCTGTATCACTTGGGGGACTTAGGTTGATGGTGCCTCCACCTTGGCCTCCTGAATGACTAATGGGTCATAGGGTTCCCAGTTAAGATTGAATAATTGAGTCTCATTGTTTTTTGTGGAGGGACTGCCTGAGAACAGTCAATCCAATTTGTCCTGTTAGTCTCCCCCATAAGCTGTGTAAGAACTGTGATAGTGGAGGTGCGGAACACGTCTAGAGATGCTGACAGGTGTTTTGAGCGAAAGGCACAGAGACTGGGGAATCCCTTGCTGTTTCTGATAAATCTTTTCAGTAACGTTAAGGCGATTGCTAATCAAATTGTGTTTGGAGCTGTCTTACAGAGGGTGACAGCTTGCAATACTTTAGGAGAGCTCTACTGGGCTATTTTCCTTAATTAAAGAAGTTCTAGAGGTGACTCTCCCTCTCATATACCTCACAGAGTCTAAGTTACCAGGTACTGGATTTGTTGATCTCTCTCCATTGCCATAAAATTAGTGTGCCCCACTCCAGTAGCTGTAACCTCACCTTTTCCCCCAGTCAGCCCCTACTCACACCCAGACCTCTTGTTTGGAACAGTCTGTTGCAAAAGGCCCAAGAACATTTTAATAAAATATACAGACATCTATAATGTACTCCAGTATTGTTGCTTGGCTGGACTACTATAGAGGGATGCAGTGAGCAGTGTACTCATTATTCTTATGATCTAGCACCATGTCAATCCAATAGGAGAAAATCCAGATAACTGAACTGGAATTCTCCCTGAATCTCTTAGATCCTTTTATGGTCTGGCATTTTGAAGGGGTGCAACTAGGTCACTCTGGAGTTTTGAGTTAAGGAGAAGAAAGAAGCATTATGTGCAGCGATAGTTAGGATGGAATCCTGAATTTTCAAAATAGGTCTCTATGATGTCTACCACCTTCTCTCTCATAATTACTCATGGAACAGATAAGAGGAGATAGCCTTTTTCTGTGGAAAGCTATGTTTAGTGACAAAACTGACTAAAGCATATGGGCCCAAAGGAGTTGAGAAAGGTAGAGTCAAAAAGGTTTTTGAGTAAATTTTTGAGGAAGTTGTTGCAATCATCAGCCATACTAGCTGCCTGTGGGAGGCAGGACTGTGGATGGTCCATTGGAGACCTTGACTACCAGCCCATGTTTGAGTGGCTTTTGTCATAAAAGTTGCACAATGGTTAGATTTTAAATGGTCTAGAAAGCTGAAAACACACAGATTAGTTTTATAGGTCACAATAGTATGGCCAGAGTTGGTTAATTGTACTGTTACAGTGACTCATAACCTGTAGTTCCGAGAGAAGTCAAAGGTCTGACATAATCTATAGAGAAAAGGTGGAGGCCATACCCTGGGCCATATGGTCTCCCTCACTGCAAGACAAATTGGCCCACCACATTCACAAATCTGGTGTGCATTGCAGCCTTGGTATGAGATATAAGGAATTCTTTGTACTGTGTCTAGTTCGTGATGGTGAATGTGCTGCTGTACCACAGACTCTGATGGAATCCAGGCAGCACTAGTAATCTGGGAATTTCAGGATGCATCACCATGTTGGTTCCACTTTGTCTTCAGAGAACTGACCCTTACCATGGGCATCCACATGATTGACTAAGAAGCTTGATCATTAGCTTTGATGTATCCCCACTGTTTGTGGCTCTAAAGAGGGACATCCCTTATCTTCAAGTCTGTAGTTTTCCAAGTGGCACACCAAATAGCTAGGCTATTGGCAATGAGAGGCCCAAGTTCAAGAGTTAGTAAGAGCTGAGAATGACCTTGAGTTTTGCCCACTGAGTCAAGCAGCCACATCTACTTTCTGTTCTGTATAGCTAGGGCTGAGGGTAAACAACTGCAATAGCTAGTAGAAACCATTTAGTTTCAGTTTAGCTGACCCTTCAGTGGCCAAGGAATTTAGGAATTTAGAGGATTTTAGAGAATTTAGAGGAATTTAGGAATTTAGAGAATTTGGAGGCCCAGGAATTTAGAGGAGTTTTGGTTATCCAGGGCCCACAGGCTCAGCAGGTTTGTGAGGTGTAATGTTTCCCCCAAAAGGAATAACTGCCCTTTTTTCCATATAAAGTTGAGATGATGCTGGGACCAGATTGGCTACATTCTTCAGTGTATCATTTCACCTGACAGGCAAGTCTTGTTGAACCTCTTCTACCTCATGAGTTATTTAATCTGAGTTGACCCACTCTAACATGGGAACACCAGCTTTGACAGTCACAAGGATTTCATGGCTTGGGAGTTTGTTCATAACAAGAGCCTAGTGGCAAGCTAAAATTTTCTCTTCCAAAGGAGTGTACTTGGGAGTCTTCAAGACAATCAATCCAAACCCACAAGGACTCCTCTGAGTTGAGGCTACCACCTTTTGTCTGTGGCTCCAGTTGGCAAAATCTCCAGTTACAGTGACTATTACTTTAAATGGACAATTGGGATTCTGAGTCTCAGAGTTATTAGCACTACCCTACACATGGTTCTTCTCAATCAAGAGACTCTCTTCTGGTGCTTGTGGGATTGGGGAAATATAAGCATGTAATACACCACTTTCTCATACATTCAGATGTAGAAGCAATAGCAATAGTACTTTAAGTTGGCCCCAGACCTCCATCTATAATGTCATGTTCACTTTCTTTCCCTGCTCTTAACCCACCCCAAACTCCATCAGTTGAATCCAGGTGTCCCCTTCCCCTGGATCAGATAGCAAATTGGGCACCTTTATCCAGAACAGCCGTGAAAGTTTGTGTCTCTCCCTCCCGAAAGTTCTGTGTACTATGTGAGTGGGATTGGCCTTCAGTCTTTACTCTTCTTTGGGAATAGCAAGATCTTCGATCTATCCTTAATTATCCTTATTCTTACAGCAATAAAGATCCTTAAAGCAGTAGATGAGGATCAAGAATAAGGGGCCATGGACAGGGAATGACACCAGCAAACAAGTCTTTGCACTTCTTTTGGTTTTAAGTGGTATAGTAGCAGTCCATGGTTCTGCCAAACAAATGTCCAGTGTTTTTAGCCCACACAGTGCTTTATCTCAGGTGGGATGTCATTATTACTGACATCATCTACTTCGGCTTTGAAGACCCCTCGACTCAGCAGCCACAGTGCTTTCTAATTAGCCCACTCTGGAGCCAATCTGGGCTTGACTTGCACAGTGTCAGTGTTCTTAAGGAGCCCACCTTAACTGGAGCATTTGCTCCACCATTATCAAGATAACATCTCTTAAGTTTTTTCCCATTTTCCACATAAGGCCTAAGGGAATTTTCTGGGGCAGTGTGGCTGAATGCAAGAATTTATCTAGGTTTCTTTGGATGGGTTTCTCATTCTCCACTAGGTTCCCTTCATCAGCACTATAAACACAATCTGGCCAATAAAAGGCCAAAGATTTAGTTAATGATTCACTTTTGTTTTCTCACAGCACTGTTTATCTCCTGGGAATCTCCCTGGCAGGGCTAAAGCTTTCTTAGAGCAGTCAGGACCCACTGCAAAATGCTCTAAGAACTTTATTATCATCTCGAATGGATCTTAGAGGGCGTAGCAAACCACATCAGGTAATGAACTGTAGTACTGCTCAACTGTTACTATCCTTCTTTATCAAGTGCCACACACCAGCTCCCTCATTTCCTAAGCCACCAGCCAAAATTTTAATGATTCGCCTGTTTTCTGCCCACCATGGTTAACAACGTCCTCCTCCTCCTCTGTGTAATTTTATGTCTCCATAACTGTTGTCTAAAAGGGGGAAAAGTCTTCTTCCCAACTAGGGAAAATCTTACACTGGCTGTTGCAATGTTGTTATAACTAGGTCCACCTGACACTGACCACCAGATTGGCCAGGAACCCACACAGGGCTCAGAGGAGAGTTGGCAACAACCAAGGTACTTTTCAGGCAGTGTCAGGGTTTTTATCATTCATTCACAGTTATTTACTGTATGTCTACTTTTACTTGGCCCTGTTCTATGAGGTGGGGATTTAGCAGTAAACAAAATAGACACAAATCTATTTGGAGGATCCAAGTTCCCAGTAAGAGAATTACAACATGTATTAGAGGTAGCCAAATGCTGTGAACAAAATAAAAAGAGGAAAAAAAAAAAAACAACTGGTTATGAGGTCTCCAGTATGAAGATGTAATGTGATGGAAGAAGGATGGGAGTGTTCACTTGTGAGGTCTGAGTAGGCCTCATTGAGAAGATGAGAACTGAGTCAAGACTTGAAAAAAGTTTGATATTTTTTTGGGTTCCTGGACCCAATTCCAATGTGTATGTGTTTGGGGGCTGTTTAAGAATTCAACTCAATTCTGGCACGATTTACCTGGAAAGAGCATTAAATTCCATAGGTTAAGGGCTCAGTCCCACAAGACCAGCCTCCACTCCAGACACCACAAGCAAGTCCAGCTTGTTACCTGTATTTCTGACAGACTGGCTATTAAATCAGAGGTTTCTATGACCCCCATCTTGGGTTTGATTAGTTTGCTAAAGTGGCTCACAGAATTCAGGAAACCCTTTATTCACTAGATTGCTGATTTATTACAAAAGGATATTAAAACACATGAGTCAACAATCAGATGAAGAGATACATTGGGCAAGGTATGGTGAAAAGCCGGAAAGCTTCCATGCTCTCTCTGAGAGAGTCACTCTTCCCAAACTGGAAACTCTCTGAACCCCCTCTGTTAGGGTTTTTACAGAGGCTTCATTACATAGTCATGATTGTTTAAATAACTGGCCTTTGGTGATTTAACTTCCAGGCTCTTTCCCCTTACTTGGAGGTCAGGGATGGGACTGAAATTTTCAGCCCTCTAATCTTACACTGGATTTCCCCTGCCCCACAACCAATCCCTCTCTTAGTTGCAGTCCCAAAGTCACTCTTTGTTACCTCTCCTTCCTTAGGAAATTCCAAGGGTTTTGGGACCTCTTTGCCAGGAAAGGGTTGAAGACCAAATGTATAATTCTTATTATAAAATCACAATATCATAGATAGGCAAGCAGACTTCTGCGGGAAGAACATGTGCTCCCTATTGTAAGAGCACTATTTAGAACAGTGCCCGATACACAGAAGTTTAATAAAAATTTGCTAAATGAATGAAGATGCCAGAGTCATGCGATGAGATCATTTCTTTGACACAGATTGACATGAAGATTCTAGATTTGATCCTTGCTCAATCTCCAACCCTCCTATAGCAAACTGATGAACAAGAACCCATAAACCCAATGATCAAATAATGTTAAGTTGAAAGAAGAGCATTTAATGGTTCCATCTGGGATGTTTCAACCTATTAGGTGTCCCTTAGGAACAATCAGCAGATTCTTGTCACCTGCATGACCAGAGAAGCTTGCCACAGAGATCACTCCCTGAACAAAAGGTGGATCTATTCCAAAGACAAATCCCATTCTCTAACTTAGAATGCAGAAATTCCTGGGAAACTCCCAAATTGCAGTTTTCTGATTTCAGAAATATTGTGATGGTGATTCCATTTCATACACTATCACATCAAACCAGTATGTTTGCCCATATTTTACCCATTGTCTCAGTCCTATTTCTTTGGGCCATAGTCAATAGAATTCCTCTTTTATATATTGATACACAAATATTTGAGGCCTTCCTATCTTCCCTGAGTTTTCGCTTCTACTGGATAAATAACTTCATCTTGTTGTAAGAAATGATTTTATTTAGGATATTGGATTTTCTTCACCTTATGCAATGTTCTCTGTGAATGTTCTAATTTGCCTTAAATTGTGGTACTTAGAATTGGCTGAGTACACAAGGCATTTTATAAGTAGCACAGAGAAAAGAATATTATTGTCTCATTTGTCCAAGATATATATTTCTTAATACAGCTTAAATCACATTAGTTCTTTGAGGGGCAGTTCTTTGTCATCATAGGTACTCACTGAGCCTATTGCCAGCTAGAACAAGTATTTTTATCTGAGTTCTGCTAAGACAAATGGTGTTTTATTTGTGTAGTTGTTTATGGAGGAGGAGTACCACAAAATAACTAAATAATTTTTCCTGTTGAATTTTAACATACTAGATTTCATACAATGCTTCAGTCTGTCAAAATATTTTCCAGTGAATTTGCTCTTTTCCCCTAGTTTCATGTCACACTCATATTTGATGAGTCTGTCTTTCTAATTATTATCTAAGGTAGTGGATTTAAAATTTACATAAACAGAAAGCTTTTTGAAGTCAACTGTGACACAAAATCTTAAAATATAAAAAAAATTGTCAGTATAATTTTATTTTGCAAGTTAAATTATTAATATTTATTCATTATGAAGACCTTCATATTAGCTAAATGAGGTGCTTATTGTTGAACACAAAATTACAAATCAGTGTTTATGGATGACAGCTGAAATCGGATCAATGTCATTATCTAACTGATTTGAATATTTTGTTTTCATTGCACAGTATTGAGAGTATTGTGATTGAAACAGAAGTAGTTGCAATTGTTTTGCTAGTTGGTTGATTGATTTGTTTGTAACTCCATTGTCCTTATAATTTCAAGATACTTTTAGAGTGAAATGAATAAGGTATCTGCGAGAAGCATAGTAGAAAATTTTTGTTTTAAAACCAAAACATTGATAATAGTTAACAACCATCCTCATGCATTTGTTCAAGTATTTCTGGAGACTCTACTATATGACCAACACTGTTTTAGATCCTGGGGGTACAGAGATATGTAAGATGAAAAAAAAAGAAAAGGTAATGACTCTTGGGTCTACGTTCTAATAAGACAACGCAAAAAATAAACTCACTTATGTATACATCTGCATATACATATCTTAATGTGTATGTGTGCATGTGTGTGTACTAAAAATAAAAATCAGCACCATGTAGCTGAATGAGGAAAATACTAGGTGTGCTGACGTTTCTCACTTTATACTCATTTCCTCTAACTTGAAGAGAACTCATAGCTATCTGGTGTTAATACCATACTTCCTTAGTCCATTTGTTCTTCCACCTTTCTAGAAGATTATTTTATACCTCTTCTCTTTTCTCAATTCCTAACACAGGTTTCCTATCCTCACATTCAGCCAATGACTATATTTCCTAATTCACTGAGAAAATAGGAGCTATCAGAAGAGAATATCTGTCAGGTACCGCCAACACATTGGTTCACATGTCAACCTTTGTTATCAATACAATTTGCCTATTTCCAAGCCAAAGTAGCCATACTCCTATCTAATGCCAACCCCTCTGCTTGTTCCCTGAATTCCATCCCTTTTTGCTTATTCCAAGACCTTGCTTCAGCAATTCTCCTTTATTTCTCCTACATTTGCTTTCTACTGGGTCAATTCCTGCCATCAATCTTCCTTGTGCAATCACTTCCCCCACTACTGGTTCATTTTTTTTTTTTTAACTCTATTCTGAAACAAAATTCCCTAAAAGTATCTGTACTAATAATCTCTAATTCTTCTCCTTCAAAATTGTTTTAAATTCTTACACGATTAATTTTTTTTTTAATTGAGGCTTTACTTTTGTTTTTAGAGCAGTTTTAGGTTTATAATGAAAGAGAGAGGAACACACACAGAATTCCTATATAACCCTTGCTTGTCCACATTTTTTAAATTGCTTAAAATTTAATATCATTCTAATAACTTTAGAATTTTTATTGTGAAATACAACACATGTAAAAATTACCTAAAACGTGAACTGATAACTTAATAAATTATTATAAAAGAAACTCTCACAAAAACCCCTAAGATTAAGAAAGTGGAAACTGCCAGCATCTCAAAAGCCTTTCATGTGCTTCTTTCCCATTACTACCCTGTCTTTTCTAATAGGTAATCACTTTCCCAATTTTTTTATATCAATCTCTTTGTCATATATATCCCACACCAGGTATGCATCTCTGAACCATTGAGTTTCATTTTGTCTGTTTCTCAACTTTGTATAAGTGGAATTATGCCATTTCTGTGCTTATTGTATTCTTTGTGTCTGGCTTTTTTCACTATATGTCATGTGTAATGGTAATTTCCTTGTGTTTGTACTATACATTATATGAAGGTACTGCCATTTAGTTTTCCATTCCATCACTGATGGGCATCTGGTTTGCTTTTAAAGATGTGAGTTACTTTGAATAACGCTGTCCTGAACATTCTTGCATATGTTTCTTGATTTTTGTTTGTGCATAGTTCAGAGGGATATATAACTGGAAGTGGAATATATAGAGACATATATTTTCAGCTTTAATAAACAACATCAAACAACTTTCCAAAAGGTGTTAATTTATATCCTCACCATCTGTACATGACAGTTCCAATTGTTCCGCATCCTTAAAAACTTTGGTATTCTAACCTTTTTGATTTTTGTCATTCTAGTGGACTTGTGGCCATAACCATGTGTTTTTAATTCACATTTCTATCATGACAAATAAGAATGAACACCTTTTCATTAGACTACTGGCTATTTGGAGTGCTTCTGTGAAGTACCTGTTGAAGTCTTATGTCTTTTTTTTTTTTTTTTCTCTTTTGTTGCTGTTATTTCTTATTGATTTATGGACATCCTTTATATAGAGTGGATATTAGTTTTATGTCTTATATATGATGAAAATATACTTTCCCAACCCAGCTTTGTGGCCTTATTATCTTAATGATGACTCTGATTAACAAAATATGCTAGTTTTATTTATATTTTCTTTATAATTAGAGCTCTGATGTCCTATTAAAATATTCCAACTGAATGCTTTGAAGTCCTATATTCTCTTTAAGTACTATTACTTTGAATTTTATACTTAAATCTCTACTCCAACCAAAAAACTATTTTTGTTTATGGTGTGAGGCATGAATTAATTTTAATTTTTTCCTATATAAGCATCCAATTACCTTTCCACCTGGAAATCCACCTAGCCAAGTCCCTTACCTTCAAATATTTGCTCTAATGTGATCTCCTCAATTGGGCCTTCCCTAACCACCCTAATAAAAATTATACCCTCCTTTCACCCCCACAAACACAACTCCATTTGAAAACACTTAACTCCTTTATGATAAACCATGCAATTTACTGTTGTCTGCCTCTCCATTAGAATGTAAGCCCCATAAAGACAGAAATTTTTGTTCAATTTTTTAACAATATATCTCAAGTACTTAGATGGTACCTAAGCACAGAGTAGGTGCCTAATCAATATTTGCAAAATAAAATAAAATAGAAATAAATAATGACAGGAAATACTACATTCAACTCGACACTTGCACTGGTTCATCTGACTGTACAGTTCATTGTATTGGTGGTATCTAATATGTGAAATTTTAAAATGCAATGCATTTGAGTATGTGTGTAATTTTTATTACAGCTTTTGATATAATTCAAATATTTTAAGTAAGTGGTTAGACCAATTCTTTAATAAAGCATTTTCGAAATCCTGAAGTTGTTCTGTGGAACTGCATGTGCTAGGTTTGTATGGAGTATCCATTCACTGAACAAATATTTACAGTGTACTCACTAGGTGCCAAATACCATGTTAAGCTCTGGGGAACTAGACCGAAGTAACTATTCCTTCAAAGAACTTGCGGTTTACTAAGAACACAATTTAGAACCATAAAACTAAGGTATTTAAATGTAACTCCATCCTTTGGGTTTCAGGTTAGATGGCTCCAAAAATATAAGATTAGTTCCAGAGAAGCCTTGAAGGAATCATCAGTAAAAACTACTTTGAGTTGTGGAATCCAGGCTGTTAACCACATCAGGTCAGGATCTATCCAGGACTTGTCTAGTGTCTGGGTCAGCCATTAGCTACGTGGCTTGTAAGTTACAGGCCCTTAGGTGGATCTCATGGTACTTGAAGATGTCTTGTGTGATAAGGTTGCAGAAGGAACCCGAGTTTAGAGTCAGAGACTTGTTCCGAGTCTTAGTTCGCTTAATTGTTGCATTATTCATTCATTCACCAATTTATATTGAGCAACTATTATGTGTCCAGCTCTGTTCTGTGTACTTTGGATGTGTTAGCTTATTGCATCTGCATCTTTTCATGATGAGGCAGGTACTATTATCCCCATGTTTTTATGAAGAAACAGACACTCAGAGATATTAAAAAACTTGTCTGAAGTTGCAAAATGCTTAAGTGACAGAGAAATATTTAAGTAGCTTTCATACCCTTGCAGTCTAGCCAGAGATCAAAATCTTGACCTCTTACCTCATTAACTGAATGATTCATTTATTTACTTAGCAGCTGCTTATTGAGTGCCTGCTATGTTCCAGGTATTATGTTAAAAGCTGGGATACAGAAGTGAACAAGGATAAGGCTGTTCTTATCTTTCAAGTGCTGATAGCTAAGCAGTCATTCATATGCAATGTGGTTTTAATTATACTTGGACGCTCTTCATCATAGGATCACTTTAAACAACAAATAACAAATGGATTTGAAAGCATTTTTATGAGGTGCAAAGTTCTCTACAAGCAGGAATTTATTGTAATTATTATTATTTATTCAAGAATCAAATGATTAAATAATACATTTAATAATATTTCCATCTTACAATTTGACATTCCTTCTATCATTCTTCTTTGTTCTCTTTCTTTCTCTTTTATCCAAGAAGGGTAAAAAAATTATTTACAAGGCGACATGGTATAACCAAGCCCAAGTTATGGGAATTTGAATTTCTAAAATGTACTTCAAAAAGCAATTTAAACAGTAGCTCTCTTAGTTCATTTAAAATACCCTTTAATGTACCAAAGTATTAGATTTGTAAATTTCCAAGAATGTGTATATTTGCTTTAACCAGTAGATTGCATACATTGAGACCATTTTTAAAAAGTGAAACAACAGACAAAAAGCCAGTCAGGCAGTTATATCTAGAGTTTTGATTCATTGATTGCTGCCACATTAAAAATGAAAAAAAAAAAAGTGAGGGTATGCCTTTTGGTAAATTATACAAGTGCATGGATTCTGGAGACAAAAGGAAAAACTGTATGACCTTTGGTGAATTGGTTGGCTTTGTGAGGGTTAAGTTTCCTTATCTGTGAGATGAGGATAATCAAAGTAAACTACTTTTTGGGCTTCTTGTGAAGCTCAAGTGAGTCAAAGGAAGTAACTTGCTTATAGCTGCATCTGGTGCCTAGCAAATGGTTAGTTCATTTCTGCTAAAAAAAGAAACCTTTAATCTTAAAAAAAAAAAAAAAAAATCATTATTGGGTTTAAAATACCTGGCTCTAGTAAATTCTTTTCTGAGTTTTGATTGTGAAATGTCATTTCTGTTGTTGGGAAAAAAAGAGGAGAGAGAGAGAGAGAGAGAGAGAATAGCTACATGTGATTATCCAAAGCTGAAAAGTTAAATAGCAGCCATGAATGCAATGCCCAGTCTTGAAGAAAAGCTTAAAACATAAGTCAGTGTCTGGACACATTTGTTCAATTGTCCTCAGCATTTCCATGTAGATCCTATTATTTCTGCAAATTCCTTCATAATATTGCATTTTTTGTCATGATGAACACAACCTCTCTTATCTCAGAAGTGGGGTTTTCCAGCTGTTGGACTGAGGAAGCTCTATTCTTCTGAGTTTCGTATGGAAGTCGTGATAAGAGAGACAACACTGCTGTAGTTTAACTAGCTGCTCTGATGAAAAGCTTCCATTGTTAGGTGGTGTAACACTGATTGTTAGTTTTAATCAAAGAGAATCTAATAGCTTAATGAAATAATTGGCATTAGATGTTCCTGGTCCTTTAGCAAGTTGCTGACCATATTATAGGAATTTATTTTTTACATATTAGAGTAATTACCCTGTAGAGCACAGTAAACATATTTTATCAGGTTTTGTTTGTTTGTTTTGTATTAAAAAAATTCTCAGTTCCTGCTTCATATGCTGTAAATAGCTGCTTGTAAGTGAGGGAAATACCATGTTTTAAGCTCTCCACTGATGTAAATCTTTTGAGAGAAAGGTCATACTGTTCCTTCCATTCTTCTATCTTGAGGGGACAATATATTTTGTTTCCTGATATTTAGCTAATCTGGTGAATTCTTGAGCAAATCACCTTTCATTTCAAATTTTAATTATATAAAATTATTAATTATTGATTGATCACTTTATCAGTTCTCTTGCTTATTGTCATCTCACAATCCATTCTTAGGATAGTTTTTATAACACCAAAATATAAATCATTTCTCAACAAACCAGAAATCAACTATTAGTCAAACTATGGGAGATTTTTCAAATTCTAATGTAGGAATTTAAGACCTTAATTTTTAAACTCAATTTAAGTTAACATTTGTGTTTATTTGCTCCTATAAACATTATACAAACATTTTGGTTATAGCAAGTGGTTGGCAGCTGACTTCATAGCTATGTCTTGTAGTATACAATTTAAAGCCTTTGTTAAAAACCTATCATGTATTGGTTTCTAAGTTAATTAATGATACATTTTTGTGTGTCATCTGTATGGAAGGGAATGTTTTTTTCCATATGTGTTATCATTATCTTTTCAATAAGATTGTAAGTTCTTTGTAACCAGGAAGATGTCACTTATTATTCTTACTGCCTTCCTTCTAAAAACTACATGCTTTTTAAATACACGATGATTGTATTAGTTAGTTATTGCTGTGTAGCAACTTATCTCAAAATTTGGTAAATTGAAAGAGCTATAATTTTGTACTGCGTCTATAGGTCCGGAATTAGGAATGGCTTGGCTGGTGATCCGGGCTCAGATTTCACACAAGGTGGCAGTCAAAAGTATGCTGGGTTCCAGTAATCTGAATGCTTCACTGGGACTTAATCTACATCCAAGGTGGCTCACTCACATAACTAGCAAGTTGGCATTGGCTTCTTGGTAGTAGGTCTCAGCTCTTTCCATGTGAGGGGCTCTCAGGCTATTTAAATATATTCATGGCATGATGGCTATCTTCCCCCAAAGGGAGAGATTTAAGAGACTAAGTTGGCAGCTTTAATGTCTTATGACTCGGTCTTGGAGAGTATACACTGTCATTTCTGTGACTGGTTATAGCCAGTCCTGATTCAATGTTGTAGAAGACTACATAAATGTATAAGTACCAAGAAGAAAAGAACATTAGGGGCTCCTTTGAGGGCTAGCTACCACACTGATAGACTAAGTTGTCTCAAAGATTTACATGACAAATGACAACATTTTTACTTAACTCTCACTGAACATCCATTACCACAAAACAATTCAGAGGAAAATATCAGAAAAAAAAAACCTATTATTGTGTTTATTGAGGTACAACTGACATATAGCATTGTGTAAATTTAAATTGTGCAGAGTGTCGATTGATACATTTACATATTGTACTATATTTGTCACCACAGTGTTAGCTAACACCTCTATCATGTCACCTATCATTCTTTTTGTAGTAAGAACAATTTTAAGGAATTGCAACACTCAGCCATTCATTTTGTTATCTGCAAGAGAAAATTCAACCTATATTGACTTAAACAAAGGGCAAATTGTTGATTTACATAGAAGGAAAGAGTAGGAATATAGGGGACTTAATCTAGGTACTCAACAATGTTATGGAGGACCTATTATTTTCAGACTTATTGTATAGTGTCTTCACCCTAAACTAGACTTCTTTAATAGTGGCAGAATGGCTGCCAAATGCTCCTAGAAGTTTCACTTGTATCCATGTCCATTAGTACAATAGTATTCTGATTAGACCATCACTGTGGCAAAGGGAAAGGGATTATTCTGATTGCATAGGTTATTTAAGACCCACCCAAAAAGCAAAGCTGTTACATGGTGAGTAAAAGATAGAAAAAATGTAGGGAACACAATATCTGCTACATGGACAAATATTTATGTTTAGCAGCTCTGAATTGATTTAACCAGATATACATATTCTCCCCAAATGGGAACAATTTATACTATTCTTCTCTCCTTTCTAAAAATCCCAAATAACCTCTACAGCACAGGAATGTCAAAAAGTGAGATCATGCACATCAATTCCTGAGAATGGATCCTCATACATGGTAAGCTCAATTGGTGTCAGCTGTTTGCATATGGAGATTTCGCTACCATTTCACATGAAAGACAAGCAAATTTCAAGTCAAGGTTCAAAGTTTTTGAAACTCTGGGTTACACTGGGAAGTTTCTTAGCGTTAACAAGTTTTGACTGGTGGGAACTGGGTTACTGTAGAGCAGGCTGTAGGATTTAATATAGAATATTAGCAAAGAGTAAGCAGTTTGAATTCAAATGGGTTTGGTTTGATTGTTACCCCTTCTTAGCTATGTGATCTCAAGTAACTTAACCTACCTCTTGTGTCAATTATCTACTTCTGCCTAACAAAGTACTCCAAACTTAATGGCTTACAACAACATGTATCTATTATTTTGCAGTTTCTCTGAATCAGAATTTGGACATTTTAACTGAGTTCTCTGCTTAGTGCTACACAAGTCTGCAACAAAAGTTTGAGTTGGAATTGGTTTCTTATGAGATGCTCAACTGGGAGAAGATCTAATTCTAACCTTCTTCAGATTGTTGCAGTATTTCCTGCAGGTGTAGGATTCATAGCAAGTTGCTTCTTCAAAGTCACAAATAGAGTGAGTCTGTTACCAAGATGGAGTCTTATATAATGTGTTGTAATCATGGGAGTGATTCATCACGTTTGACATATTTTGCTAGTTAAAAGCAAGTCACAGATCTTGCTCACACTGAAGAGGAGGGAATTTTACAGAGCATATAGGGCATGGACACCAGGAAGCAGGGAACATGAGTCCATCTTAAAATCTGTCCACTATAGTCTCTAAGCTTTCATTTCTTCTTCTATGTAATGGGTATAAATAATGCCAACCATGTTCAATAATCATTGTAAATCACTTGATGATAGCTTGAATATTCATACCACCTACTAGTTGCTTATTAGGTGAAGGTAAAAATGACTAATTACCCAGATGGAGCTATTGAAAATCAGGGCTACTTGAATGTAATTTATCGTCATAACCTCTTCTGTAAGCTCCTTAAGTTTATTATATTTCTCCTTCCATTCCGTGACACTTTCCAACACTGTTGTTATTTCCAATGCCATAAATCCATTTCTCATGGCATTCTAATTTCAATGGGATGGGCTTAAAATTTATTTCCTCAGAATTAGATATTCTGTGCTAATAAATATTCTAATAATTTGTGATGGGTAAAAGCCAGAGACAATTCTTCCCCCACACTTTTTCCCTTTCTCCACCTCTTCCCACCAAATAGGAAGCATATTTTAATCAGTGCCTCATAATGAAATAAACATTTTCTTTTCAGTCAGAATTTAACAATTCACAAAGAGCTCTGACACACTTTACAGGTTAGGAAACTGAGCCTTTGAGAGGCTGAGTAATCCTCTTAACCCTGAATCCTGGACTTATGCAGCTATACTTCTCAAACATTCATTTGGACACTCTCAAAAATATGACCCCAACTGAATTTTAATTGGTGTCTATTGCAGTTATGTCTCTACATTTATTTTAACATTGAAAAAAATTGAGTCTAATGGAAATTTGGGACCATGAAAGAAAATATCTGGAGGATTCCTGGTAGGTGGGTAACAGACTTAGAGACAAGCTTTCTTGGCAAATCTAATTCATATGTAATAGGCAGCATCATTACGTTGACTCCCAAGCCCAGACCAGTTTGGGTTGTAAGAGAAGCTAATTAGTTTTGTTCATAAGCATAAATAATCTGCATTAAAATTTCTTTACTTAAAAAAGAATTATTAAAAGTATAATGGAGCACTATACTATACCATTGCATCATAATCAACCATAAACAACCATAAAACTGGACAAAACATATGAATCATTGGATTTGAAACTTTAGATAACAGATAGCATAAAACAATGATGCCCCAAAAAAGGGAAATTTGTGAGAGGACCCCCATGATTTCCCTGATTATCTGCCTGGGACAAACCCCCAACTATGGTACAAGAATCTAGCCTCCAAAAAAGAATAATTGTTTCTACTGAGTTGAAGAAGCTTGGAGCTCCCAAAGGAGCTGGAATCTGCAAGACAGTACACTGTAGAGAAGGTAGCTCTTTGTGCTAGGCAAGTTCAGAATTCTGTGGGACAGGAGTTCCCACACACAGGATAAGATGATACAGGCTTACAGAGAGCAGCTTCTTTGATGGGTTTGATATGGATTTGATAGCAGAATAGAGATACAAGATTTTGAATAAGGCTCTGGCCTAACTAGAAAAGAAAAATTTAGAGGTAGAGTCTACAACATTAGAAAGGCTGAAATCTTTGGCTTTCCAAAGATCCTTCTAACAATGCACAAAATCAAGTCTGTATTATTTAAAGATGACCAACTCATAATTGAAATGTGTATTAGGACAAAAATAAACACATTAAAGGGAAAATGGGAGAATCTAGAATCTATATTATATATAATAATAAATATATACATATTTGCATATGTATACATATGCAAATATGTATATATTTATTATAATATATATATTATAATAAAAATAATGAGACATGCAAAGAAACAAAAAATGCAACACAGACTGCAAATAAAGACACCAACTAATACTAGAAACCAAATCTAAGTTGCTCTGATACATGAGAGTTAGCCAGAAAATGCTGCTAACAATAATGTGTTCTTATTGGGGTGCCTGGGTGGCTCAGTGGGTTAAGCCGCTGCCTTCGGCTCAGGTCCTGATCTCAGGGTCCTGGGATCGAGTCCCACATCGGGCTCTTTGCTCAGCAGGGAGCCTGCTTCCTCCTCTCTCTCTCTGCCTGCCTCTCTGTCTACTTGTGATCTCTCTCTGTCAAATAAATAAATAAAATCTTTTTTAAAAAATGTGTTCAAAGAATATAAAGAATATATTTTATAAGGATATAAAACATATTAATATACATTAAGTATAAATGTGTTCAAAGAATAAAATATGCTCAAATAACTAATAGAAAATATGGTCTAAATGCATGAATAGATAGGAAATATCAGCAGAAAATGAAACTATAGAAGAAAATTGAATTCCAGAAAGGAAGAATACAATAACTGAAGTAAAAAATTAACTGACTATCTTAATAGCAAATTGGATAAGGCAGAATGCAGAATCAGTAAACTTAAAGACAAATAAATAGAAATTGTGTAATTTGGAAAAGAAAGGGAATAAGTGAATAAAATTAAAAGTACAGGGACCTAATGGACAATACTAATTGGTATAATTTACATGTAAGTGGATTCCCAGAAGACAGTGACGATGGTCTGAAAAAAATGATTGAAATAAATAATGCCTTAAAATGTCCTAAATATTATGAAAATGACACCGAGGCACAACAGATATGCTAAAATCCAAAGGTAGAGAAAAAATATATATATTTTTTTCTTTAAAGCCAGCTAGGAGCAAAGACATATGATATATAGGGAACAATTATACTAATAATTGCTATCATCTCCTAAGAAGTAATAAAGGTGAAGAGACCATGAGTGATATATTTAAAGAGTTAAAAACAAACAAGAGAAGAACTCTCTCAATTCAGAATTAGCAAAAATAAACTTCAAAAATGAGGATGAAATAAAAGCATTTTTGGGTAAATGTAAAAGTATTATGTATTACCAGCAGACAGGCACTACAATAAATACAAAGGATGTGCTTCAGAACAAAGGAAAATGATACTATGGGTAGGAAGGAAAGAACAAAAATGGAAAAAAAAATAATTTTGTTTTCTTTTAATTCAGTTCCTTCAAAATTAATGACTATTTAATGTAAAAATAAAATGGAAGACAGAGTTAAATTATATGTAGAATTAAAGAAATAACAAAAGTGGTACAAGAAAAGGCAAAAGATTTTTCCATTTGTGAAATGGGAAGTATGAAGTATAAAAAAATAAGTTTGTCTGTAGAGATGTGAAAAATGATAAATGTGAATAATTAGGTATGATGTGTGAGATGATAATATATTGACTCTGAATAGACTTTGATAAGTTACAGATGGGTATTATAAATGTTACAGCACTAATTACAAATAAAAGAAGGGTAGCTAATAAGCCAATAGAAGGCATAAAATAGAATAATAATATATGCCCAATTAATCTAAAAGAAGGTACATAAGAGGAAAGCAAAGAACAAGTGAGACAAATAGAAAAATAATTGCAAGAATATAAACTTAAACTGATCATATCTATGACTACATTAAATTCAAGCTGTTTAAATGTTGTATTTAAAAGGAAAGGTTGTCAGAAAGGAAGAAAAATAATATAGCTATATTCTGTTTATAAAATATGCACTTTAAATATAAAGATATAAATAGGTTAAAAGTGACAAGATAGAAAAAGATATACCATGGAAATACTAATCAAAAGAAAGCTATGGTATGTGTATATAGACTTAAGGACAAGAAATATTATTATAGACAAAGAGGGACATTTTATAATGATTAAAGGGGCAATGAATCAGGAAGACACAACAATCCTAAAGATGTATGCATCTAATAATAGAACTTTAAAATTCATGAGGCAGAAGTTGGCAGAGGCAAAGGGAGAAATAAACAAATCCATAATAATAGTTGGAAATTTTAACAACCTTCTCTCATTAAGATGAAACAGGTAGGAAAAATATCAGTAAGGCTACAGAAGGTCTGACCAACACTATCAACCAAAGTAATTGACATTTATAGAGCAATATATTTAACAACCACAAAATAAACATTTCTTTCAAATTAACATAGAATGTTCATCAAAATATAACAGGTATTGGGCCACAAATGAAGTCAATAAATTTCAAAAGATTGGAATCTTTTGGCACTTGATGTTAGACCACAACAGAATTAAATTGAAAACCAATAAAAATAAGATATCAAAAACTTCAAATATTTGGAAATTAAATGACATATTTTTATATATTCCATGGGTGACAGAAGAAATCAGAAAGAAAATCAAAAAATATTTTAAATTGAATGCTAATGAAAACACATCAAAATTTGTGGGAAGAGTCTAAGCAGCCTTAAAAAGGACATTTGAAGTATTAAATATGTGTATTTGAAGTGAAGAAATTTATAAATCAATGATCTTATTTTTACCTTGAGAAGTTAGGAAAAAGAGTAAATTAAACTCATAATAAGTAGATTAAAAAAATAACTGAAATCAATGAATTATAATAAGCAAATAATAGAGAAGAATAAAGTCAAGAGTTTGTTCTTTGAAGATTACTAAAATTGAGAAACACCTGATTAGAATGATCAAGTCAAAAAGGGAATAAAATACAAATTAACAAAATCCTAATTTAAAAAGGGAATATCACTACAGATTCTATAGACATTTAAAGGAATTTAAGGAGTATGAACAGCTTTATGCTATTATTGGCAATAACTTCAATGAAATGATCACATGCCTTGAAAAATACTTTTTACCTCAAATGACACAGGATGAAGTAGAAAAATCTGAATAGCACATTATCTGTTTAAATTTTTGAAGACATAATAACAAATATAACCCTAAGGACAATTTCAGGTGATTTCTCTGGTATATGCTATGAAACACTTGAATAAATAATAACAATTTTACAACAAAGTCTTTCGCAAAATAGAGATGGGTCCAATGCTTTCCAACAAATTCTGTAAGGCAAACATAACCATAATACCCAAATCTGACAAATACCTTATTAAAAAGAAAAGTGCATGCCAATATCATTCATGGACAGAGATACAAACTTTGATACGTATTGTCAAATTTAAAATAGTAATGTATTTTTAAAAAAGATAATACATTATAACCAAGTAATATTCTTGCTCACTTTGGTAGCACATATACTAAAATATAACCAAGTAGTATTCATCCCAGGAATGCAAGGTTGGTTTAAACATTAAAATGAAAATCAATCAATATCATTCCCCATATTAACAGAAAAAAAAGAAGATAAATCACATATTCACACCTACAGGTGCAGAAATAACAATTGATATAATTCAACTCCTATTCATATTAAAAAACCTCAGCCAATTAAGAATAGAAGAAAATTTCCTGGATTTGATAACAAGCACTTATGAAATTCTAAACTGATTTTTAATGGTACAAACAAAATAATTTCCTCCTGAAGAATGAAAAGAAGGCCAAGGTATCTGCTCTATCCTATTCTATTCGATAAAATACTTGAGATCTTGCTAACATAACAAGGAAAAAAAGGCAGCTGACACATAACATATTGGTAAGGAAGATGTAAACTTCTTTTTATTCACAGATACATGTAGAAAAAGAAAATACTGGGGAATCTTAGGTAATCTAGAAAAAAATATCTTCTGAAATTGGGAAGTGAATTTAGCAAGGTTTAGGATATAAAGTTTATAACAGCATCAATCACATGTCTACTATATTTTAAAAATAAAATAATGAAAACATCAAAATATCTAGAAATGGACATAACAAGACACACAAGAGTAATACACAGATTGACAATGAATTGCTTTATCATTATTATATTACAGAATTATTCTCCATTACAGAATGGAGAAGGTTACCATATTCATGGATTGGAAGACTGTATTTTACGGATGTCAGTTCTTCCTAAATTAAACTCTAAGTATTATATAAGACCCATCAAAATCCTACGAGCTTTTAAATTTTTTGATAGATATTATTGGGCTGATACTATAATTTTTACCAAGAAACTAATCTATAATGCTTCTAGGAGAAAATACAGAAGAGAGTCTTCTCAGCATTGGAGTAGGAAAGGATTTCTAGGATAGTTATGTAAAAAGCACAAACCATAAAACATGGTAAATAAAGCTTAATCTATAGTAAAACCTACAGCTTTAAGATAAAAATTAAGGGGCATCTGGTTGGCTCAGTTGGTTAAGTAACCAACTCTTGGTTTCAGCTCAGGTCATGATCTTGGGGTCCTGAGATCAAGCCCCACCTTGGGCTCTGTGTTCATCACAGAGCCTGCTTGAGGTTCTCTCTCTCCCTCTCCTTCTGTTCCTCTCTTGGCTCATGCTCTCTCTCTCTTCCTCCCTCACTCTAAATAGGATAAAATAAACAAATCTTTTAAAGATAAATAAAAATTAAGCTGTAGATTGGGGGAAATAATCACTGTGATAATTCTGAAAAATGAATTTTACAAAGAATATATTTTAAAGATCTGTATCTTTGGGAAGCAAACTGAGGGTTATGGAAGGAAGAGGGTAGGACTGGGGTAACTTTAATACACAACTAATGAGTTGTTGAACACTATGACAAAAACTAATGATGTACTATATGTTGGCTAACTAAGCATAATTAAAAAAGAATATATAAAAAACAACTTTGATAATTCAATAATAAAAGGCTAACAAATCAGGGTGCCTGGGTGGCTCGGTGGGTTAAAGCCTCTGCCTTCGGCTCAGGTCATGATCCCAGGGTCCTGGAATCGAGCCCCGCATTGAGCTCTCTGCTCTTCGGGGAGCCTGCTTCCTCCTCTCTCTCTGCCTGCCTCTCTGCCTACTTGTGATCTCTATCAAATAAATAAATAAAATCTTAAAAAAAAAAAAGAGGCTAACAAGTCAATTAAAAATGGGTAAAAGACTTGAATGAACACTTTACAAAAGAAGGTATACAAATACCAATGAATTCATGAAAAGTTGCTGAACATTACTGGACGTCAGAAAATGTGAATTGGTTTAAGATTATGAGATAGTATTTCACATTCATTTGAATGGCTAAAATTTCCAAAAGACAAGGATATCAAGTGTTGACAAGGATGTAAAGAAAATGGAATTCTCATACTTTGTTAATGAGATGGTAAAACAGTACTGGAAAACTGGAGAACAAATTTTCAATTTTTATGAAACATACTATAAAGTTACTCTGTGACTAATTCCACTCCTAGATATTTATTTAAGAGAATTGAAAGGATATGCCCACAAAAAGAATTATACACACATGTTCATAGTAGTTTCATTCGCAGTTGTCAAAATTGGAAACGACTCTAATATTCATTAATAGGTAAATGCAAAAACAAATCGTAGTATGACAATACAATGAAATACTACCCAGAAGTATACAGAAATAAATAACAGATAAAACTACTAACTTCAGAAGGAACATAGAGACACTCTGTCTTATTCTATTGGCCACGCAGGTTGACCTCGTCACAAGTGAGGGAGCTACACAGAGCAGGGTGCAGAGTGTGAATACCAGAAGGTAAAAATCATTTTGGAGGTTAGCCCACACAGGTATTTTTACAAAGTGATTAGTTATCTGTGGATATCTGGTCGTGAATTGCAGTATAGAGTATTTGAAGTAGGATAGACAAGGAGGGTTGGGAAGAAAAATTGTGGTCAGTTTACATTAGGAAATTTGACTTCTATGTAGTAGAAATAAAACTGGCATTGTCCAAAATAAATTGTAAAAGAGACTCATCTGCAGCAATGAGACTGTAAATAATGTTGGATAAAACTCTTTCAAAAGGACTTCATTTTGGAAGCAAGACTGGAAAACACATGGTCCTCTTGTGTCCAAAGGTATCCAACTGGCTTGGCTCATTGCTGTATGTCTGTTGATGTTGATAGATAATTTGCAAATTGTGTTGTCAACACAACATTTAATCTGCTCTGAGCAGCTCATAAACAACACTTTGATTAATTCTTTCAGTCCGTGTCTTCTGGACAAGATTTACAGAGCTCTGCTTATTTGGATGAAAAATAGAGAGAGACAAGCTGTCAGTATAAGGGGAAGGGGGACAGGAGGGTTTCCTTTTCTCTTTTTTGGTGGCATTTAAGAAGTGTTTTTGAGTGAGGATTTTAAATGTTTGGTTCCGCAAAGGAAGGATTTCTCAGTAGAACTCGGCCAATGGCACAAGGCAAGGCCCCGTGTCAAAGTGGAATAAGTCAGGATGGACAAAGGCAGCTTGGCAGTGGAATACTGTAAGAGGGGAAAGAGTCAGTCAAGCCTAAGGCAGGAGATGACTTTCTGAATTAGCCAATTAGTTCCAGAAACCTGTTGGACAATTACAACTCAGAGAGCTTGCCATCCATGCTCTCTGTGGAATACAGAAATCTTGTATTGAATAGAATTCTGTTCCACAAACACATTTAAAAAAATGATTAGAGCTAAAAAAAAAAAAAAAGACTCTCAGTAACATGAATTATAAAGGTTAATACGCATTATTATTGAACTATTCTGTGTGTGTGTGTGTATGTATGTGTGTCTAAGCGGGAGGGGGGAGAGGAAGACAGAGAGAGATTGATCTGATTGTTGTCCTTTCCTTGTATTACTACATGCCAATCTCCCCTCCTCTGCCAGGCCCCCAAATCTGTTTAGTTGAGCGGTTTCTATTAATTTTGGCTTTGAAATAATTTTCCATTGAAGCATGCCTTTTAATCAGCATCTCTCTACCTTTGTTGATTTATCCCAGCCAAGATAAGTGAATAGAGTTCTAAAACAGTGTTTATGGAATATTCTTATATCATTATGAAACATGGTGATCATCCAGCAACTTAGCCATAGAGACCTGGAAATGAATATCATTTGGAGTATGGTCCTTTCACAGCAATTATGACACAAGATGTACAGACAGTCTGAAGCTGATAGGGGAAAAAGGATCCAGGAAAATAGCTATCTAATAATTAGAAATGTAAAAAACCCAACACCACAATTCCTCCTTGAATTTGTCCCCTTTTATGCCTGTCTCCTCTCAAAGGGATAAATACGATTTTTATGAGCTGTGTTTTGGAATGCACACATTTCTAGTGATCATGCCAAGTGTTTCCTTTGTTCTTCACATCTGCATCTTTCGATATGATGAAGAGTCAACAAGAAAGTAGATTCGGTTTTATTCCTTTGACAAATAAAGTTCACTTTGGGACACAATTGGGAAAAGACAAACATAACCTCCATACCAGAAAACCAAAGCTGAATTTTCCATTTATGACAGTTATACGTTGTAACTTATATGCAAGGCCCTTGGAAATATTAACCCAGATTCAGAAATTAGTAATTATATTGACCTTGACATCTGTCCTCATTACCTTGTTCCCAGCTCACACAATTAGTTTAGCTGAGAATGTCATCAAAACCCTGTGTTTTAGATCTATTTCTAGTAAGGAACTCCTTCAAATCATTGCCCCATGAAAATTACAATATTAAGGACACAAAGGTATACGTGTATGTAATTGCAGTAATTGTGTTGAGAAAGAATTCGTGTAAATTTCCTTTAGGGGCTTCATTCTGTTTGATGGCCTTCATGTACTCCCTTAAAACTGAAATGATTTTAAGGCATTGTTCTACAAAAGATGATCAGAAATTATTGTATCGAAAGGGTGAAAGAGAACAATCGGAGAGGTTCACATTGTGAAATAAACTGCAGGCTTCTAACTTGAGGACAGCAGAGTCTGACTAAAGCCCTGTGATTCTGGAACTCTCTGTGTCCTCTGCTCACTCCCTCCCCTACTCCCCGGACCACAGTTTGTTGGAAGTGTTATTGTTGTATAAGCAATATGCTGACAGAGTCTAAATGTAACACTCCCCTCCTGAAAAATGAGGGAAACCATGTACTCGTATGAAGAGGGAAATACCTAGAGATTTTTGTTTTCTGAAGATAGCAATAGTCTATTGAGTTTATTTCATGATTATAAAAGCCTAATAATCTATGATAGCTGAAAGCAAATGTGATTTATTAAGGTCTCTCACAGACAGAAGATAAACCCATAATGTGCAGACAATTTTTTTTAAAGGAGTGCGCTAAAAAGAAAAGAGTCAACAGCTTGCTTACTCGGTAGCTCCAGAAAGTGTTGATTTGAGGCTGTGAAATATCAGAGTTGATGAATGGTAGAAGCGGAATTATAACTGTTGTTCTATGGCGAGATAAACTTTCACCTCCGTGAAGAAAATATAGATTACTGAAACTGATTGCAAGCAATCAGTGCTGTATATTCTTCTTCCCTAACTGAGCAATGTTTGAATTTGTGCCTTTCAGACAAATGCATTAATAACATTTAGCCACTAGGTATTTGTGGAGGAAATTGGAAATTGTTTTTAATTTGTTGGTTTGGTGAAGCGATAATATATTGAGCTATAAGGAGGGGGGGTAAAAAAAAAAAAGAAGCTATTGGTATATGATTTCTATTTGCATATGTAAATATATTAATGCACACAGAGCCATGCTGTTCTTATGAACTCTCCCACACAAAGAGAAGGGTTAATAGACAGGGAAATTGAAAAACCTGCATGACCATGTTGCGAAATATGGATTTAACACATAACTCATTGGAGGCCCCAATGAGTTATGGGCCTCATTTGCTGCATATTACAGACATTTTTTCCATATTCCTTTTCAACAAGGCATATGGTTTAAATTAGTTTCATATTGGGTTTTCTGGGATCTTTCATGGACTGTTTTCTGCAACAAACTGTAATACTCTTGCTCTTTTAATTTTATACTACGATGCTATTAAGTGCAGTTCTTTAATTACCATGTAAGGCAATGCCTCAGGAACGTATTCTGTAATAGCGACAGTGGAATACGAGTTTGAATCGAGAATTCCCATTCAGTTGATGAACTTAAAGAAGCTGCAAATTCCTTCTGGATGAAGGCAAAGGGGTAACAATGTTAGTGCAGAGTGGGGGCAGGGAGCAGTTTGGGAGGAAAACATTCAGCTGCTTCTTCAGTTGAGTCAGGAAAGGAGACTCTTTGATAGGTAACAACATCCTGAAGGGTTAAGAATATTAAAGGACCCCATTTCCCATAACTTAGCTCATAAATCATATTTTCAGGTACTTTACATGATTTATGAGAGGCTGGCTGTCTGCATGATCAGTAAGTTGCATTAAAATGGCAATTGGTACTTCCAAAACAGAGCCTGATGATAAGAATCCAAATCTCAGAGAAGGCAAATCTCAGCACACAAGTCAGCGGAACGCTGGGGTGGGAAGCCAGGATCTATAGTTCATGTTCCATCTCTAAAATTCAAGGCATAAAATCAAAATATTAAGTGGAAAAAACACCTCCCTGGAATAATAACATTTGGGTTTTTGTTTTTTTCTCACCACAGCAAACTTGATTAAGTCATTTATTTTCTGTGGGCCTTGGTTGCTTAGTAAAATAAAGGACTCAGGGCCTTCCTATCCTTAAATATGTATTTTGCTTTGCATAGATATAAATTATATTTTCTTATTATGTGTATATATTTATATATTATTTATCTATCTGTTAGATTATTTATTTTGTATCTATAATAGTATACATTATGTGATATGTATATGCACGTATATGTATGTATTTGCATACATATATCTCAAATATATCTATATACATGTATTTATACCTACATATGCACATATATGAGTTTTCTATGTGTATATGCATATATAGTTATGGTGTTGCCTTAAAAATGTGAAAGAAGGGCCACCTGCGTAGCTCAGTTGCCTAAGTGTTGGATTCTTGGTTTCAGCTCAGGTTGTGATCTCAGGGTCCTGGGATTAAGCCCCACATTGGGCTCTGTGCTCAGCAGGGAGTCTCCTTGAGATTCTCTCTCTCTGCCCCTTCCCCCACTCACATTATCTTACTATATCTCTCTAAAATAAATAAATAAAAACTTAAAAAAAATGTAAGGAGCTGAAGCAAATATATACATCTTTATGTATGCATACATAGGTGCAAATTCTATATACATATGTGTACATATAGATGTATGAAATAATGTACATGTTAGGAGAACTGGTCACTTAAAGAGCACCAGCAACTTATGAGTTTTTGTTACCTTGTATAGCCTATTATTCTGGATTTCATAAATGCTGACTCCTAGAAATGTTAAGCTTATAAATGGTCTTATAAAGTATAATCGAACATTCTATTCAATGTTAGAGTTGTGTAAAGGTACTATGTTTTTCTTTAAAGATAAAAATTTATAGGAAATTGCTGCTTGACATTTATCCTGGGTAAATGGAAGATCAAAAAAGTTTGTAAAGTGTGTTTTGTTACTTTGTGTTAGTGAGAATAAATTCCATTTTAAGAGCAGATTAAAAATTCAGTTTTATTATTAGACCTTTATTCTAATGCAACTCATCCAAATTTCGATTTTATAGTAGAGGACGCTTAAGTATTTTGAAGCCTTCTTAGCAGGAGCAAATTCTTTGCAAAAGACACTGTAACTCATTAGATTATGTCAAAGTTGTGTTTTCCTGAACACACCAGACATGAGTCAGACTCATCACAGATAGGCTGAGAAATAGAACATTGATGAGCCCAGAATTATTTGACACATTGGGTCACCCGAGAATTATGAAACTTGAACTTTTTATTAATAGAAATTTGGATACAGGTTTACTCTAATAAGCTGTCTGTTGTCCTTGTATGTTAAAAAAGCTGCTGACCTCTGGTGCTTGTGCTCATTAGCTTTAGCCATTACCCCTACCTCAAGCTCTTAATCAGCTACTTTAGGTCAGTGTTCCTTCAGATTTGGTCATTTGGGCTTGAATTAGTCAGTTCATGCTGCTATAACAAAAACACCATAGCCTGGGTGGCTTTGACAAGAGAAATTGTGTTCTCACAATTCTGGAGACTGAGAATTCTAAGATCAATCAACCAACTCAGTTCCTGGTTTGTGGAGGGACACCTCATTGCTGTATCCTCACATGGTGGAGAGAGACGGGGGAAGCAATTTCTCCTACATCTCTTCCTAGAAGGGCACTAATACCATTCATGAGGGCTGCACCCTCATAACTTAATTACTTTCTAAAGGCTCAATTTTCAAATTCCAGTGCATTGGGGATTAGGGTTTAAGCATATGCATTTGGGTGGGGGGATATAAACATTTTCTCCATAGCAGGTTGTTGGCTCCTTTCTCTGGGGACACCAACTCTGCTGTTCCAATTAGGCTCATTCACTGGGCAGTGCATTTGAGAGCCAAATGTGAGTTTTCTACATGAAACCAGGAGCTATTAAATTAAAAAAATAATTTTTTTTTACAAGTAGAGTACTATTATTTTTGGAGTTACTAAGTAGGACTTAGTGAATTCATTTAATGAACGTTTTTACACAGTGCCTACTGTATTAAAGCATCCAGAATAAGAAATATAATAAATCTGAGACTGACATACATACAAAAAATACATACAAAATACATACAAAAAAAGGTGAGTTATAAATCCCTCAGGTCTTTCAGGTCCTTGATATTTTCCAAAGTCTAGTTCATCAGTGGGCTGGATGTGTGTGTGTGTGTGTGTGTGTGCGCGCACACACACGCACACACGTAAAGTCTGGAACTAAAGCTCTAAATAATCAATGTTTATCTGAGTTGCAGAAGTAGGATGAGAAGGGAAAGAAGCATAAAGTACTACATTGTTTTTAATCAGCATACTTTTATATTGTTGGATTTTAAAAAATAAGAATGTATTTGAATACTGCATATTAAAATTACCAATATAGGTTGAGAATATAGTGGGAGAGAGAGTCCCAAGAAGATTCTGTGCTGAGCAGATCGCCCATCCAAAGGCTCAATCTCATGATCGTGAGATCAAGACCGGAGCAGAGCCCAAGAGTCAGACACTTAAACAACTGGACCAGCCAGGTGTCCAATGCTTATTAATTTGCATTTAAATAACAGTGTTCTTTAGGAACCCTGTGTTTAAACAGTTGTAATTTGGGGAATAGATTAAAAATGTATCAATGTATATCTGAATGTTCATAACAGTCAGAATTATGCTGACTATCAGGGTTTAGCTGTTTTGAGACGTGATGTATTCATCTGATTTCCACTCAGGTCCTCTCTGATCACAGGGAACACACAAAGAAGTTCTCTGAATCTTTACTTCTTATAATGAGGTGATATAGGATTTATGTGTGTGTGTGTGTGTGTGTGTGTGTGTGTGTGTGTGTTTTAATTTTAAAAAAGAGAAACGGGTATAAATACCATTTGTAGCAGGTGCTTTCTGTGGCCTACTGATATCTGCCTGGCCTTTTTGGATTAGTTAAGGTTCTCCAGAGAATCAGAATACACACACGCGTGCACACACACACACACACACACACAACATAATATATATTCAGGATATATCTATATCCACATATCTATGTATCTATAATCTAGATCTAGCTGTGAGAGAGATAGAGGTTGATTGATTTGGAGGAATTGGCTTATGGAGTTGTGAGGCTGACATCTGAAATCCACAGGGCAGGTTGGCAGTCTGGAAACTCAGGTAGGATTTGACACGTCAGTCTTGAGGCAAAATTTCTTCTTTTTTGGAAATTCCAGTTTTGGCTCTTTTGGCCTTCAACTGATTGGTTGAGGTCCAACCCCATTTTCGAGAAAAATCTCTCTTACTTAAAGTCAACTGATTGTAGACATTAACCACATTGACAAACTACCTTCATAGCAACCCCTAGATTAGTGTTTAGTGAAATAAGTGGATATTCTGACTAACAAAATTGACACCTAGACTCACTTAAGACTAAATGTCCAACTCTAAATGTTCACAAGTCTTTTCTAAGTGCTGCTTATGACCTATAGCCTGCTCTGTGTATGCATGTGGTTAGAGTTTTGGAGAATCAACACTCTCTCCAAGAAAGTCCTCTCATTCTATGGCTGATGGGAATTGAGGTATAAGTCAATTTAGGATGGAGAATATGTGCCAAGGACCCCAGTTGATGCCTGAAACTGTGGATGGTACTAAACCTTGTGTATACTGTATGTATTTTTTTATACATCCATACCTATGACAAAGATCAATTTAAAAATTAGGTGCAATAAGAGATTAATAATAACTAATAATAAAATTGGACAATTATAATGTATTGAGTAAAAGTTATATGAATGTGATCTCTCTCTCTCTCTTTCTCTCAGATTATCTTATTGTACTGTACTCACCCTTCTTGTGATGAAGTGAGATGACAAAATGCCTATGTGATGAAATGAAGGTTGCTGAATGACTCAGGCACTGTGCAGTGTTAGGCTCCGGTTGATACATCAGAAGTAGGATCATCTGCTTCTGAACTGTGGTTGGCCATAGGTAAGTGAAACCACAGAAGGAAAACTGCAGATCAGGGGGACTGTTCCAGCTCCCTCACATAATTCTGAGGCATATGGTCTTCCTCTGCCAGTGTTTCACAAAACTGCCTCTCAAATAAGTGGTCTCCAATTCCTTATCGGCAATGTCTGTTTCTGGGATAAGCAAAACTAACACAGTGTGGTCATTTCAATTGGCGAGGATATTCTAGAATAATTTCTTGAAACCTAGGCTGGAGGAACTCACTAGCTAGAAAACAAAAGTCTATATTAATGATTCTCTTTTTTGTTGCTTTTGTTATCAGTAAAAAGCTCTTTTTCATGTAAAAATTCTTTCAGTATCTTCAAAGGAGTAGCTATATATTTTGTATTTACTGAGTAAGAAAATTCCAATTCACATCTAGCTTTGAGAATACGATGTAATAAGTTTGTTTCTTTTCTTTTCCCTCTTTCCTAAAAATTTTGTGATTTTATTAGATTACCCATATTATTTTATTCACTACTGTATTTCCAGAGGCTAGAACAGGGACCGGCACATAATAAGCATTCAATAAATATTTCTGAACAGATGAACTATGTAGATGCCTAAGACTTTTCCCTTGTTTTTGGTTTAGCTCCAGTGATTTGTAAATATGGTTGCATAGGAGTATCCAAGAAATATTTTAAAAATAAAAATCCTGGGTACCATCCCTAAAGATAGTAATTACACAGTATAGGGTAAGTACGGTCCAAGAATCTAGCTCCACACACGTGTGTGTGTGTGTTTGTGTGTGCGTGTAATAGATTTGATAATTTTTTTCAAAAATTCAACTGTCTTAGCATTTCAGATATACAAATATTTCTGTATAACAGTTTTTTAAAAATGAATTGCTTATCCAAAGGGAATGCTATTTATACATTTGCAAAACAAGATACTGTCAGATTTCCCTTGCAAAATTCCATACATCTGAATATTGAGAATGTTTGTTTTCAAAACTACTAACCACCATTATTAACAACATTTTTAACCACTTGATGGATAAAAATATGTATTTTTATTTTTCTATTTTTTCTAGTTATTCTAGGTTTCACCAATTTTATTTTTTTTGGTAGTGTATATTTCCTAGTTTATGAATTTTTTATTTAAATGCTTTGCTCATTTTTAAAAATTGAGTTATTTGGCTTTATTTTAAAGACTTATCCTATTTTATGTAAGTTCTTTGTTTCATATGTTGTTAATATTTTTTTCTGTTTTAATTTGACTCTTATGGCCATCTTCAATCACACAAATACTTTATTTTATTTTTAAAAATTTTTTAAATTTTATAGACATATAATGTTTTATTAGCCCCAGGAGTACAAGTCTGTGTATCGCCAAGTTTACACTCTTCACAGCACTCACCATATCACATACCCTCCTTGCTGTCCATAACCCCACCACCCTCTCCCTTACCCCCTCCCCCCAGGCAACCCTCAGTTTGTTTTGTGACATTAAGAATCTCTTATGTTTTGTCTCCCTCCCGATCCTATCTTGTTTCATTTATTCTTTTCCTAACCCCCAACCTCTCACGTTACATCTCCACTTCCTCATATCAGGGAGATCATATGACAGTTGTCTTTCTCCAATTGACTTATTTTGCTAAGTATAATACCCTCTAGTTCCATCCACGTTGTTGCAAATGGCAAGATTTCATTTCTTTTGATGGCTGCATAGTATTCCATTGTATATATATACCACATCTTCTTTATCCATTCATCTGTTGATGGACATTAGGTTCTCTCCATAGTTTGGCTATTGTGGACATTGCTGCTATAAACATTCGGGTGCACGTGCCCCTTCAGATCACTATGTTTGTATCTTTAGGATAAATACCCAGTAGTGCGATTGCTGGGTTGTAAGGTAGTTCAATTTTCAACTTTTTGAGGAACCTCCATGTTGTTTTCAGAGTGGTTGTACCAGCTTGCATTCCCACCAACAGTGTAGAAGGGTTCCCCTTTCTCTGCATCCTTGCCAGCATCTGTCATTTCCTGACTTGTTAGTTTTATCCATTCTGACTGGTGTAAGGTGGTATCTCATTGTTGTTTTGATTTGTATTTCCCTGATGCTGAGTGATGAATCACACAAATATTTTAATGAATTAAAATTTACCTTGTTTTCTTCCCTTTCTGGTATGTGATTTTGCATCTAAGGCTTTTCTATGCCAAAGTCATAAGCATATTCTCTTATATTTTTGCCTAATTCCTTTCCTTTAAATGTTTTTTAGGGTTTTATTCCTCATAGTATTTATTTTTATAAGATGTATATAATTTATTTATTTTGGAACTGGCTAGTTAATTACATCATATACTGTTTATACTGTGCCTACTAGATTTGAAATACATAAATTTTAACACAAAGTACATTCAGATATATACATGGGTCTGTTTTTACATGACCTGTCATTTTTTCTTGATCTATTCTTCTGTTCTCACACCAATATCATACTGTTCTAATTCCTACAGTTGTATAATGTATCTTGTTATCTGGCAATACAAGACCTCATCATTAGTCTGCCTTTTAATTTTTTTCTAGTACCTCTTTCATATTTTTTCTTCTATAAATAGAATCACCTTATCAAGTTCTATGAAAAAGTTTTGTTGGTATTTTGATAGGTATTTATCTGAAATTCTGGTTTAATATAGGGAGAAGCTAATATCTTTACAATAGTATGTCTTCCCTTCCAGGAAATAGCATACCTTTGCATTTATTCAGATGTTCTTTTATAGCCTACCTGATACTTGAAGATATAGTGACAATTTAATCCAATTTGGCTTTTGATTTATTGGAATAAAGAGTGTTTACACCCTCAGCCTGCTATTTGAAGATTGCTGGCAAAAAACAACTTGGAAAAACAAAACAAAACAAACAACTTGGAACATTTATATCCCGTCATGTAGAAAAAAGCATAAACAAATTAAAAAAAAATAAACCAGTTGTTTCTTTTCTTTTCTTTTTTCCTAAAATTTTATTTATTTATTTGAGAGAGAGACAGTGAGAGAGAGCATGAGAGGGGAGAAGGTCAGAGGAAGAAACAGACTCCCTGTGGAGCCCGGAGCCTGATGTGGGACTTGATCCTGGGACTATCGTGACCTGAGCCAAAAGCAGTTGCTTAACCAACTGAGCCACCCAGGCACTCAAACCAGTTGTTTCTTTAAAATGCAGTTTTCAAGGACTTCAAATTATAATTCACCAAAAGTTTTTTCATCTTATGTTTTGATAGCATGAGGCATAGTTAAATTTTAATCCACATTTTAATATCCATTAGTTCTCTGAACAGAAAACAATATGTATAATTTTTGAATTTATTTGTTGACAATTCATGCTTTTTATTACATAATTAATTTAAAGTAAATGAAACAGTATGCATCACTTGTTAAATGGAAAAAGTAAGAATCTGTCTTTATATAGTATGAATATTATCAAAGATTATGCTAGCATCTTTATAATATGATATTTAATAATATATGAATCCCAAACCACTTTTATCCTAAATCACTTTTCACACCCACAGAAAATGATAATATGATACAAAATAATGAGAGGAAGCTCAGGAGGTGATATGTGGTTGCAATCAGTGGTTTGAAAGACAAGGAAGACTGGGATGTGCTTCTAGGAATTTGCTTCCTGTTTCCTCATTTAAAGTTTAGTGCCCAGTGTCCTTTGTTTCTGCTTCTGCCTCTCTTTTGCTTTTTATTCAAGGTCTCCACCCATGACCCTACTGCTAAGAAACTGGATGGAGAATGGGCTGGAAAGAAATAGAGGAACTTGGCAATTACATATGTGCTTTTCATTGAGTGAAGATTGCTATTTTTCTTTCAGAGCTTAAAGCTATTAGGCTAAACATAACAGTAACTCAGGCTACTTTGCATTTCTATCTAGTGACTTAATTTGAGTGGTAGTATTAATATTTTATCAGGAAATCAGCATTTTCTTTTAAATATGTACTTTTAAAACTTTTTGTGCCCAAACACATGATTTATGGTATCTGGAGGCTCAGATATTTTCTACTGGAGCAATGTTCCCATTCTTTCACAGAGTCAGGTGCTCAATGGAATTCAAAATACAGAGCTTTCCTTTAGAGATATCTAGTGTCCCTGTTGCTCCAAAACTGATCCTCACATGCAACTGTCTGAAAAACCAACTGCCATCATGAAACCTTCCCCATTAATTGCATTAGGTCACAAAGAAGTCTTGCTGAGCCCTTTCAGAAATTTAAGAATAGAACTTTATATTTTTATTTTATATCCTACAAGAATTTGAGTTCATTTTCAAAGAAACATCAGAGAAAGCGTACAGAATGGTGGGTGGAAAATAATTTGATACATTAACTTTTTCTCCCATTTTTCCTTCTTTTTCTTGCTCCACAATTAAGCCCTATGCTTTAACACCCAGGAAGAAGAAGGTGGCAAATCAGAAAATAAAGTAGAAGTCTTGAAGACTTCTTGGTTTTTCATTCTAGAAGACCAAGGGCATTAAAAAACAAACAAAAGAAACCCTCCAAAACAGGGCTGGGTTAAGATGGGAGAAGACAGAAGACTTCCAAAGAATCAAGAGAGACAGGGAGTGTGTTTTTCTCATTCTAGGAAATAGCTTGCTGAGGCTGTGGGGAGAGGAGAGGTATGTGGGTCCTGGAGTGGTACCTTGGCACTTCCCTGAGAATGTGGCATACAGGTGAAGGTACTCAGTTGATATCTTAGGCCTAAGAATCCTAGTCTTGAGCCTCAAAAGTGGCAGTGGAGCATCGTAGTGTCAGAGCTGGACAGACCTCATGAGCAGAGCCAAAATGTATCTCATTCACGCCTGCAGTGGGCTAGGGGCTAAAGATTGCCATGAACCCCCTAACACTGGTTTCTCAGTGAATCCTAGAATCTCAGTATACCCTGGGCAAAGCTCTAAGAACAGCTAAGGTTGTTTCTGAATAAGTTGGTATTTTTCAGCACATATACCTCCAAAATGTGCTATAGAAATTGTTTCAGTAGATTGTCCCCAAACTATGTTACAGTACTTGTCTTAACATAAGCCTACAATTTTGAATCTTTCTCCCCAAAAAGCGTACACCTCTTCCCAATTATTACAATAATTTGTATGTGTTTGTATCAGAGAGAGTTAAAGATGACACTAATCCCCAGACATTGAGTACTGTTGCAGGGCTGTCAAATCTGTCCCTTGCATGATCCATGATGGAAATCAACTTGAGCTACCTTATGCAATAAGGAAACATTCTTTATAAGGCTAAAGGGGTATTCCCCCAACGTCCCCCCTCCACCATAGGGGGGGGCGGGATTTGAGGGCATGGATGTCGCAAGAACTTGGAATGGGACGAGAAACAAGAACTGGGTAGAGATTAGAAATTGTCTCTGGTTCCTTCCCCATTTATCCTCCTCTCCTCTCTTCTCTCCCTGTTCCACCCCCCCCACCCCCCAATGCCATTGGCTCTTTCTGCTGTTCTGTCTCCTTCACAGAATCTTGTATTATACTTTCTTATTGTGCATGGTGCAGCTGACTAAAAGAATCTCAGCTCCAGATTTTTAAGAGATACAATTTGATGGGACAGGAGGCATTTCTCAGTGTCCAGCACTTGTGACTGCTCATGTTCTTCTCATTACCATCCGAAGCAAACAGACCTCTCACCATCCAGCTTTTCATCCTTCTTGACACGGTCAGAATGGCCTGATTTGGCTGCATGTATTTACCTAAGGCTTTCATGTAAGGCTTCTTATTTGTTATTGAGTTTCACATATAAGAGACACCTCTGTAGCTGAACATGCATCCTTGAGAAACACGTAAGTGTTCCTATGAAACATAACAAGCAATCAAATTGATAGATTATGCCCACAGAACATAATCTCTTTTATTTCCCTTTCTTTGCCAAATTTCCTTCTAGGTAGTACTTAATGATGTGCTTTACCTTTTTTTTTTTTTTTCCAAAATAACCCCTAAATATATTTCTTCTGCTTCCTTCCTTAAAAACAATGCTTTTGTCCTTGCAATTTCACTTTGCAAAATCCCTGCAATATATTATTCCAACATGGCGATGTAATGCTGTTTGACATGAATTCCTATCCACCTTGCACCTCTACCTTCCCCACATTCTTCACAATGCACAGGGGACTAACAGAACCTTATTTGCTAAATAATGGCTTTGTTAATCTCATTCCTTTACCCCAAATTTCATCCCCTTAACAATTTAAAATGGATCCTGAGTTTTCCACTTCCGACTGATTTGCATTTTTCTTGGTTGTGTGCTGTTGAACAGCTGCTGTTTTCTCCCCAGAAGGGGGCGGGGGGATGGTTTCCATGGAGATGGTGATGACTCCGCTCAGATGTGGACATCTCCAATATTCCCACTGCATTTGTAATTTCTAGCATCCAGTCCATGTGGAGCTCCTAAGTAGTTTTATTTCCTTTTGGCAATAAACTCCTTGGAATTCTGACTCCAGAACTTTTTAATTGGCCCTGGTTTGTGGCCACCAATGTATTTAATTGACATCAAGATATATTTATTTGTCATTGAGTCCTTACATGGTTATGTGCTAAAGAAAGCAATTAAAACAGATACAATGCCTGTTATAAATAGGACACCTTGTCATAGTGGGAATAAAATAAGTGCTTATTGATTGATTCGTGGCAATATAAAGGAAACTTTTAATTCCGTTATGTTGTTGCAAGAAAAAAAAAGATACTAAATTAGAAATAGTTTGGGAACACTATTAGCAAATTTGTTATTTACATTTTGTTTTAGTTATAGCATAAGTCTTACAAAATCCTAATTTTAGAGATGATCATGCTGAACCCTATCATGAAAAAGAATTCAGTATTTTAGGCAAGGCAGTTGGTGTTTTGGAAAAGGTTGAACATTAGAGGCAGACTTTTTGAAACATTGATTGTTTAGACAAAGAATATAGAAATAAAAAAGAAAAAACATTAAGACCTATATTATAATCATTCATTTATTCATTCCTTTACTCATTCAACAAATGTTTATTGAGGACCTACTATGTATCAGACTATGAATAAAATTGTGAGCAAAATATAGTATCTTCTTTATGGAACTTAGAGTCTAATGGAAGATACAGATATTAAACTAATAAAATACCATAAATGTATAATAACAAGCAATAACAATATTTCTGAAAAAAAGTAAATGGTGATATGAAAGCATTTAATAGGAAGGCATTGAGACTAAAGTGTGTGTGTCCAAAAGAAATCTAAAAGCTGGCCAGGAGCTAACTGAACAGGAATCAGAGTGGTGTTTTAAGCAGAGTTAGTATTCCAAACAGTGTTTGAGAACTGCTAATAACTGGTGTTCCTTTAGGATATTTGAAGCACACATCTAAGTACTTTACCATGAGTCAGTACTTGGAACTCAAAGAAGTTAGTTAGGTATGAGGTAAGACAGAAGTGAATCCAAGATTTGAACCTAAGCAGTCTGAAACCAAAGCACACATATTCTCTCATGTGCTGAGGAAAGACAATTATAGAATTTTTTGTTCAAGCACCCTCTTGATTTTATATGACTAGAGATATGAGATCTGGGCCCAACTAAAAGATCTTCTTCTTCTTTTTTTTTTTTTTTTTAAAGATTTTATTTATTTATCAGAGAGAGGAGGAGAGAGTTAGCACAGGCAGACAGAATGGCAGGCAGAGGCAGAGGGAGAAGCAGGCTCCCTGCCGAGCAAGGAGCCCGATGTGGGACTTGATCCCAGGACGCTGGGATCATGACCTGAGCCGAAGGCTGCTGCTTAACCAACTGAGCCACCCAGGCGTCCCACTAAAAGATCTTATAATATTTTTTATTTGTTGTATAGACGTAAAGCAGCCTGAATCTCTCTATGCCAGTGTCCATTTTAAAGATATTGCGGAACTATAGAAGGATGTGTAGGGCTATCACCACCAGTCTGCAGGAACTGTTGATCTTGCATCATTACTTCCAGGTTCCTTAAGTCTTATTCTTCTTCCACCCTTCTTAACGGTTGATACAGGTAGAATAATATAGTCAGCTGTGGTCCTGTACCTGGATAATATGCAATCAGAAACATATGCCAATTTTATTTTTTGTTACTAGGGAAGACTTTTTAAGACATCAAAAGCCAGAAAACACCAATAATTTTTTTGTGCACCCTACAAACCAGGATGGTGGAATGGGATGTTTCAGTTTAAATTTGGACTCACCTCTACGCAAGACAAATATGTGATCCAGGTCGAGTAAAGGGGAACACCAATTTGATAATGATTTTTTTTTTTTTTATAATTTTAGTAAATGAGGTTGTAAGAACTACATTTTAGTTATAAGTAAATCAAGATACCAATAATTTTAAAAAATCAGTAGGAATAAGATACGGATAGGCCATACTTTGAATATAATGTGGTTATTAACTATTATGTTTCAACTGAGATTTTGACGTCCAAAAAAAAAAAAAAAAACCAACTCCATGAAAACAAAAACAGAAGTTAGGTTTATCTAGGCATGTGGAAGGAAAAGAATATGTACATGGATTTCGTTAGAAAGAGTAAATTTGGAAAACTCAAGCCCTCCCATCCTTTTTCAGTTCCCATAGTTGTTTTAGACCATTATGTCCTAAGTTTCTGGATGTTTGCCTGTATTCCCCACTCATTTGGCCCAAGAACAGACATAGCCTAATGTTACTATTGGTCTCCTTTGGATAAGCTAATAGTTTAATTGTATTTAAAATTGATTTTTAATGCCCAGAGTTTCCCTAAGTGATTTTTTTAAAATCTGGAAAATAAATACAGATCTACATTATAGCAGTGAAGGGTTCCCCTTTACCACTGCTGTGTCAGAGGGCTGTTAAAAAGTCTAATCATTTAATGTTTATAAGTGCTTTAAGAACATTAATTACAGGGTTTGGAGTGAAAGAAACAAATAGTGACTCCTATTTTTCAATACTCAATCTTTTTTTGAATATACTGTGCCAAATATATAATGTGGTACACGTTTCTATTTATAAACACTTTAAAAATAATTACAATTGACATTTGGTAAACTGCTGACAGCTTGTTTTATATTTTGTACAATATAGAAATTTTCTACATTATAAAAATTTTTTAACTCAACAGAGGCTTCACAATAATGCTATGAAAAAGCAAGATTGGTAATATTAATTTACCGATAAGGAATTAAAGTTCAGAATAAGAGAATGGACTTTGCAAAGGATGCAGCTACAATCTTGTGGGTGGGAGTCTTAGTGCTCTTTGTCTATACACAACAAAAAGTAACAGATATTTTTGGAAAATTTTGTATTGAATCAATTCTTTACAAGGATCAATTGACTACCTTTAGGAATAATCTAGAAATAAACCATTGAATCTTCAGCTAATGCCCCAACTCAGGGAGACCATGCTTTTTGAATAATAAATAAGTCAATACCAAGCTAACTATCTAAATAACTGGCGAGAGTTGTTTTATAAGTGACAGAAGTGCAACTCAGACTAACTTAAGCAGAAAGAGAATTGAGGGACTCCCATACCTGAGAATTCCAAAGAATGTAATTGCCTTCGGTCTTAGTTGTATCCAGGTATTCAAAGGGTGCTTTAAGGGCTCTTTGATCCCCTTTGTTTGGTCCAGGCTTCCTCTAAATTTGGCTTCATTCTCAAGATGATTTTCTCTTTATGGCCGCCAAAGTAACTACTGGCAGAGCTAAGGTTTTCCTTATCTTTTCAGCTTGATATCCCAGAATAAAGTTGCACTTTTCTGGAGGACTTTGGATCATGTGCTTATCAGTGAACCAATCACCATGGTAGGGAGATAGAATGTTCTAAATGGGCAGGCTTGGAACATGTATGGGATGTTGGGGGAGTCATCTCCACAAAATCTGAATGGGATTGCAAAAGATGGCCTCAACCGAAGCTCCTTTATTTTTATCTGTTTTAGTTATTGAAACTCTGGATTTTGTTTGAAAAAAGGGCTCTATGGCTTCTAAAGCTTGCAAACTACTGCTCTAGCAGAGTTTTTTTTTGTTTGTTTGTTTGTTTTAAGATTTTATTTATTAATTTGACAGAGAGAAATCACAAGTAGACGGAGAGGCAGCCAGAGAGAGAGAGAGAGAGGGAAGCAGGCTCCCTGCCGAGCAGAGAGCCTGATGCGGGATTCGATCCCAGGACCCTGAGATCATGACCTGAGCCGAAGGCAGAGGCTTAACCCACTGAGCCACCCAGGCGCCCCTCTAGCAGAGTTTTGATTAGAACTAAGTAGGATTTAATTATTCTAAGTATTTGATATAATTGAAGATATTTGGAAAATGGTGTTGGAAGACCTGGGCTTGTTTTTTATCTTCTCCATTTATAACCATGTGCCTTTGTTCAGAAAACCCTAGTCTCAAGTTTTTTCGCTTGTCATGCAGCCTAAAAATAATACTAGTTAGGATGCAATAAAACAATATGAGTGGAGTGTTTTGTAAAGGTTCATTGGTGCTGTTTTAGTGTTATTTATTTTATTTAAATTGTGTATCATTCCATGTCCTGAAATAGATGGTAATAGATGGGACAGTCAAAAGGAGTAACTGAAGACAACTTTATTAATGGAGTATGTACAAACATATGAGCAGGTCTAGGGGAACCAGCAAGGGAGAATTGCCCTGAGACTAGCAAGCATGAGAAACCATTACCTCCCCCATATCTGAAAGGGTGAAGAAAACGAAGAGTTGCCAGAATACGATGAGAACTAGAGCTAGAGGAAGCATGCCAGCTAGAATCGGTGGCATTATGTAAAGAAACCTAACCACTGGCAAACTCAGCTCAGCAAGAAGAGATGGAAAAGTAAAGACCCCAACCTCTCTCTACTCTTTTATTCCAATCTCCAGATGGTGCTTCCCATTGGTCAAACTCAACTGGAATCTAGAGGACAGGGATGCTGATGATGCAATCCTTAGTGATTATCCTCTTGAGTCATAGAGCTGGGTAGGGGAGGGTATAGAGAGGGTCTGGAGGAGGAAATGAAGAATATCTGGTTTAGCTCTCTTTTCTCCTTACTTGGTTTATGTTAAGAACATCCAGTGCTTTTGTATTTCATTTAGTTTAGTTTCTACCTCATTATAATTTAGTGATTTCTAAAAACAACAACAACAACAACAACAAAAACCCACAACCTTTTAAATATGGTCTCAATAAGAACTATTGCTTACTTTAAAAATTGTCTTATTCTGTGGTCTGTGTATGTGGACTTAACACATATCCTAAACATCCTTCAGTGTCCTGTGAAATTCCATCTTAGGTGGTGAGGATTATCTCTCACTTTGCGTCTGAAAGCAATGCAGAGTAAGCTGTGTAATTTTCCATAGTGATATTTTCAGTTGCACTTTAAATTGAGTATTTCAAATAAGGGTTTAATTTAAGTTTAATGAGGGAGTTATTATATGTTAATTAAATATCAACTGATTATTATGAATATCTATTGAGGCATAACAACTTTTTTTATTAAGATGAATATCTCTTAAACAATCAAGGCTTGGTAAATACGCTACTAATAATCAGTTTTAAAGTAACATTCAATAGAAAAAAATATATTTAAAGGCACTACCTTGAGTATAATGTGGTTATTACCTATTAAATATCTATGGATTATTGAGAGTATGGTTTTTGAGTTTTGACTCATAGATCTTAATAAACTGCTAGTTGCACCTAAATAAACCTCCATAAGTCAGCTAGTATTTAATTAGCAGAAGTATTTATAGCATAGCATTTACATTAGCATATTTATAATCAAATAAATAATATAATAAGTCTTTTATTAAATCTAAATTAAATCCTTGCCAGAGGCATTTAAAGAGCAGTGAAATTACATTGGCTATGTGGTTTTTAATATTTAATTCATTACATCATTTTTAAACTATGGTAATATGTTAAACAATTTATTAATACCCTATTTGTATCCTAGAGATGTTATGAAATTGCACATAATCTATTTAGGATTAAAAATATTTAGTTCAAATTGGACAAAATTCTCTAAGCCTTTCATATTGGTTCATTACAACTAGGCAAAAAAAAAATAAAAGAGGTATAGGTAAAACATGTCATTTTTATTGACTATACTTTTTGTCGTTACAGAGATTTAACCAACACGCATATTTGGTGAGGCTGTCATCGTGGTATGTGAGGTGTCTACACCAGCTTCTGTAAGCTGGAGTTTGGATGTCAGGTTGCCCACAAGAAGAGAAGCCCCGAGCAGGCCCTGTATACAGTTAGTTATATGTTCATAAAAATAACACTCCACAGATGAATTGGCAGTTGTCTTGCACAGTTAAAAATGGAGCATAATTTCCTCTCAAGACTGAGGAATAAAATCCAAACTAATTTTATTTCAATATTGAAATATCATAATTAAGTTTCCTTTTCATGCAAAGCAGATGAGGATGCAAAGAAAGTATTTGAGTCAGGCTCATCTCCTCTGAGGGGTCTAGCTAGTTCTTCCTCATCCTTGTTCCAGGTGGAGGGCTTGTTTCAGGAAAACTGTAAATTTCATTTCCAACTGGAAAAAAATCTTTGATTCTGCAGACATTTATTTTAATGGCAACACCAGGAAATGATTCTGTGAGGATGCTAGCAATGTGACTTTGATTTGTGGATTTTTGTTTATATTGGCCAAAGAAATCAAGGAAAGTCTACTAAGGGTCCAAAATATGAATGAAGAATTCCATATTTTGGTGCTGCTGAAACTCCCAAAGTTCCATGCTCCTTGTCCTTTGGTTGTGAAACAAGAAAGACTTGGATGGTGATGGTGATGATGAAGAAGAAGAGGAGGAGGAGGAGAAGAAGGAAGACAAGGAGGACGAGGAGGAGGCATAGGAGTAGAGGGAGGAGGAAAAACAGGAGGAAGGGGTCATAGTGGTTTATGTGTATGGGGTTGCATGACTTTCTGTCTGCCATATCATATTTTAATTGTCTTTATGTGGACCATCTTAATAATTAGGTTTCCTTTATAGGATATTAAGATATCTCTTCCTTTCTCTCAGAATGCCTTCCTCCGTGATTAATGGCAATTCAGGTGATCCTTTGCAAATCGCCATGCTTTTCCCAATTTGTGTCAAGTCATTTTACAAGGGAAAGGTTCATAGAGAGACAAGAGAATGAATTAGGAAAAGCTTTGGTCTAGAAATCTGCTGTCTTGATTCCTTCTCTCACCCCTGCAGTTAGCTATCTATATAACTCACCAGCTTCTTCACATACGAAATAAAGGGGTGTAGATCTCAGGATCTCAAAATCTATTCTATTGTTGGGCTTTCATCCTTATGAATGTTAGTGGTTCAGCTGGGTCAGCACTTATTGCTAGAATTTGGAATGGAATATACTTTTAGAAACATTAGTTCAACAATGTGTTGTTATGGGTCTGAAGGAAGTTGGTTATAGATAGTCTTATTTTTCTGTAACATTAAAACTTATTCTTTCTACATTGCCTGAACAGAGAAGTAAAGATGATTATTACTGAATCTGTACAATGACTGTCTCAGAGGGGTTTAATTGCTTTCCATTCCATGGATACTGAAGGAAAGTTATTAGGATAATGAAGGCTCAGCATTTTGAAGGAGGCTAGAATGTAGCAATCGTGCTATTCTACTTTTATATATCATATTTCTAAGATCTATTGATAGACTCTTTCAAAATTTAGCTCCTTCAGAAATAGGGATTTTTATTCTGTGGTCCAGCATCACAGATATTAAGTTTTTCACTTCTCTTTGTCCCTACTAACAATTTGCTGAAACAGAGTTCCTTAAGAAGGTAGGTAACCAAGGGTGCTTTCTTAGGTTACACCATGTGGATCAGGGTTCCCAGTGTTAGGACTGGCTTCTCTGTGTAGAAGGGGAAGGATAACTAAGTGAATAGGAAGCCTTGAGATCCTCATACCCAGAAGCTGGAAGTTTCCATTCCAAACTACATAACAAGGGGGTTGAAGAGGAAAGAGACAGCTTGGATGGGTCTTATTGGAAAACAAAGAAAACAGGCTGAAATGGAAGTTTCTATTTCAAAATCTGGCTTTTAAGTTTTTATTTCTTTCCATATCTCTATTAAGTAACTTCTCTAAGGGACTCTTTCATTATCACTGTGCTTTGAGTTACAGTTTCATGAAGTGGTCACAAAAACACTATTAATGTAGATACTTCATTCAGAAGGAAGATTAGGGATCTACACATACATTAATTACTCGAGTATTTCTCTTCAGCTACTTGTTTTTCTGGTACTCATTAGGGGTCGTTGTTCAAAATTATAAATCATGGATGGGCTGGATTTTACCATTATATCACACTTTATAACATGCTGCTTTCTCTAAGTTTAAGATGAGCTTTGCTTTTCCCTGAACAAAGAAATTCTGTCTATAATTTAATTTTAAAACATGTATGCTAATATAAGTTTTCTGGAGCTACCATTTCAGTTAAGCATCTAAAATTAACCCACTGTTTTTTTTTTTTTTTAATTGCTCAGCTTGAGTCTGTAGCTTTATCATGCTTTAAATGTACATGCAAGTTTTGCAGATGTCATTCTGCGGTGTGAGCATTTGTTTTTGTGGATAGCATGGAGTCTGCTGGAATCCTCTTGGAAGTAGAATGTAAAAATTGGCGTAAAAAACCACCCTGTCATATGTAATGCCCAAAGAAAATAAGACATTGTATTTTCTTAGAGGTCAGTCAATAACTACATACTCATTTCTATTGTAAAACTGTTTGATCTCAACAAGTCATATTGCCTATATCTCAAATATGTGATATTAAATGACTTGATCAAACAGCTTATCTAGCAAAATGCAGATAAGCCTCTCTCTAAGTGGTGAAGATGAACCTACTTTGAAAATACATTTAGAAATCAACTCACAAGATCAAGGTTATTCCAATGTAGCTGGAGTATAGGAAACAGATAAAGAGAGACTTGAAGAATGGAGACAAGAAGGTTCTTGGAGTGATTGAGAAGAAAATTAAAACACCCAAAGTAAAGTACAATCTTGTGTTACACGACTTTGCCTTTGTTACAAAGGCCTTTTCTTAAAACCATTGGATCCAAATTTCCTTATTTTTCCTAACATGCTATTTCTAGGATGTGTGTATTTTTTTTCTTTTCTTCTTTTACCCATACCTTTTGTAATTCTCCAGAGGCTATCAATTATTCTACCCTTCCCCGTCTTTTCTGGAGTGAGAACACATTTTGATTAACCTCTGTTAACCCATTCAGATCTTGTCTCTTCTGTTTGTCTTACCATGATTTAATTCTTCTCGCCTACGTCCACTTAGATTAGGGGTACTTTCCCCCATTTGCTATAAGCCCTCTCTCACATTCTACATCTATGAACCATTCACATGCAAGGTTGAGAAGAAATTTATAAGATCTTAAAGCAATAATTCAGAAGGTGTACTGTTATCAGATATCTGATTTTCAAGGAAATAACAAGTTCATCTCATTATAAAATAAAACAAGATAAATGTAGCTTTAATCTTGACTTTAAACCCATTATTTTGTTGTCACCTTCACAATTATTTTAAGGTTAGTTTAGTGGTCATTGGGGTTTAGAGAGGGCATTTGGGTGTCTTATATTTACATGAATATTTGAATTGAGTTATAGAATTTTCCTAATGTATAGGATTTGTTTATTCTACAAAGATAGATGGGGTCAGCTTTAGTCTCAAGTCCTTCCTGTAATTCCTTCCTGATACATCTCAGCGCAATACAAATAGTTTATCTCTCACATCCCTGCAGATGGTCATTTATGTGTTCTTCATTTTTTCCATATCCATCACCAGACTTAGCCTAAATCACCATCACTTGAACTATGCTTGCTTCCCCCCCCCACTCATTTATTGTTTAACCTGATAATTCAAGTGCTAACTTTGAGGTTGTCAGTTTTGTTTTTGTTTTCCACTCTGTCTCCTATGCTTAGAAGAATAAATGGCTCATGTTAGACACAGCATAAATTGAATGAATTAAAAGAAAAAAATGTTGGATTTTCCTTTTTAAATTCATTAAGGGATGCCTGGGTGGCTCAGGTGGTTAAGCATCTGCCTTTGGATCAGGTCATGATCCCAGAATCCTGGGATCCAGTCCGGAGTCCCATATTGGGCTTTTGGCTCAGTGGGGAGCCTGCTTCTCTACCTGCCACCCCTACCCCTGCTTGTGCTCTCTCTCTTCTGACAAATAAATACAATCTTAAAAAAAAAAAAAAAAGCACTTATGGGGTGCCTGGGTGGCTCAGTCATTAAGCATCTGCCTTCAGCTCAGGTCATGATCCCAGCCTCCTGGAGTAGAGCCCCACATCGGGCTACCTGCTTGGCGGGAAACCTGCTTCTCCCTCTCCCACTCTCCCTGCTTCCGTTCCTTCTCTCTCTGTGTGTCTCTGTCAAATAAATAAATAAAATCTTTAAGAAAAAAGAAGCACTTATTAAAAAGATTATACATAGCCTCCCAAATTTTACCCTCACCCACTTCAGACTTCCAAACTCTGTCATGCTGTTTTTTCTTTCTAGACTTTCACTTCCTTAAATGCTGAAGCTGTATCTTACATCTTGACCAACATGTTTGCTCTTTTTCCCTTCTGCAACACTCTCCTTTATCCTCTTTCCTTTTTCTTTGTCAACTTTAACCTATACTTCAGGTTTTAATTTAGAGCTAATTTTTCTCATGCCACTACGGTGGTAGACATTCCTTAAATATTTACCCACAGGAATCCCATTCCTCTCTGTTGTTATGTTTGGTATATTTTTCTCTTGTTCTTCAGTATGTAATTCTGGAGAACAGAGACCATATCTTGTTCTCTAGTATATTCCCATGCCTTAGTAGAGGCTTGGTAAATATCCATGGAAGGCTGAGTAAATGTTCTCCAATTCACCTCATGGCATCCATCATGTTGGCCCAGTGTATTGTGTCAAGTTTTTGCCTTAATTCTTGCTTCTGGATTTTGGGTTGTATAATTTTATATTTACTAGTCCTCCTGATGGGAACAAAAACTTTATTTTATACCCACCAGAGTGATTAGACTTCTGTTCCCTGAGGGTGTATTTTTAGGATAATGAAAATATACCTGGTTGACCTCTGCTCAATCCACTTACTCAGAAATCCCCATGGCTAACTCATTTTGGAAGTGTGCCAGAGGCTAATATGACTCTAATCCTTGCAAAGCAGATCTTGTGGCTGTAACTTAACTAGGGTGGTACTTGTTCAAGTCCCAGGTAACAATACACAGAGCAGACAGGAACCTTCATCAGAGATCTCATTAGTTTTCCAATGTAGCTATGCACTGAGTCAACTGCACATTTGGAAATGTACACAAATTCTGGTTCTATTGTAGAACTAATGAATTAGAATTTTTCAAGGCTAGGTCTTAGGAACTTAGTTTTTAAAATGTCCCCTCGTGATTTTCATATACAACCATATTTGATAATCACTGATTTTTATTTTTTTTTTTCTGCTTGAGGGACCACTCCTCTGAATCCTGAACTAGAAAAATACAATTACATTTCCCCACTGTTTAAGGAAAAAAAAAAAATTAAAAAGGGACTAATTTTTCTTGAGAAAGAAAGATTTAAAAAAGCATTATGAGATAAAAATCAATCAAGGTATACTAGGGAATGAACCAAAACTCAAAACTCAGTAAAGGGTCAAGGATACCCTCCATTTTTTTTTTTTCCCTGAAGATAGAAACTAAAGTTTCCAGTGGCTTCTTTGTTTTACCTCATTTGTCCACTAATTTACTAACAATTATTTATCAAGTGCCTACTCTGACCAGGCACTATTCTAGGTCTTAGAAACATGGGAATGAACAAAAATTGACATAGTTCTTGCTCTTACAGAACTTAATTTTAGTGGAGACAAAGGAGCAATAAATAAAGAAACACACAATTGATGACTTTATCTTGAAATATTGGGGTCTATGAAAAAGAATAAAGCAATGTGAAGGAATAGAATGATAATGATGTTTCATTTGGGTGATCAGAAGGGATGCCTTCTCTAAGAAAGTGACTTTTGGGCAGAGAGACTGGAGTGGGGTGAAGAAAGTTATGTAAGAGATAGCTGAGAAGAGTAATCTCAGAGAAACTGAGGAAGCAATATGCTTGGGACTTTCATGGAAAAGCAACATGAGGTAAGTTATTTATCTTTTTGAACATCAGTGTTTCCATTTGTCAAATGATAATGGTAATTTTGCTTTGCCAATCTTTAAGAGGAATGCTGTGTGTATTAAATAAAGTAGTGTACATTAAACTGCTTTGTCAAATCAAAAGCATTAAACAAAGGGAATCTATCAAGTATTAATATCTGATGCTGAACAATGGTGACTTCATCCAGAATAAGAAGCACAACTTTAGATATCCCAGAGCTGGAAGATACTTGGGGAAATCTTACTTTCTCTAGGCTTTCAAGTTAGAGTGATATTATTAACCCATTTTTCAGGTCACACAATTTCATTAAAAAAAGATTAAGTGACTCACCCAAAGTGACAATGCTAGTTAGACTAGAAGAGGAATGATAAATCAGTTTTCTACTTTCTAAGGCAATGTTCTTTCTACTAAATCATTTCTGGAAATAATTTTATTTTGTCATGTTGATTCTGTATGTACTTTCTAATGTGTTTAAACATCAAATTCTGGTGAAGAAAATACAGTTCAGTCTTTCCACAGGCACTGTCCAGACTCAGAACGGGGGGACAGGATCCTTCTGGTACCATTGTTAAGGTCATAAATATCTGCCTTGCTGAATTAGCACTGGGGCTGAAATCCTTGACTCCAGAAAATGGCTTCTGCAGCCGGGCCTTCCATCACAGTGAAGTGACATATATCATCATCCGATATGGATTGGCCAACATAAAAAAGCTCTATGTGCACAAATTTTGAGACATTTTACTGAGAAATGGAGCTTGAGAAATTGCCCAATGTCATCCTTCCTCTAGCCCCTCCACAAGGAATGGATATACACGACTTAGTCTGAGAAAGTCATGGTTTCGGAAAATTCCATTGGCCTGGAACTAGGAGAGCTGACTGCGTGATTTCAGGGGGATTGAATTTGGCATTGAAATCCCCACAGGGAAAGGTCCTCCAGGGCAGATATCCACATTGGTTTATCCTGCATACAGCTTTGTTGAACAAATCACCTAGAAAGGGTAGCATAATAACACAATTTCTTTGTGCAAGAACTGGTCAATTTGGAAAGCTGTCTTAACTCATGCTGGCCACTTTGGGACCTTTGAGTAAATTATTGCCTCACTGGGAGAAGCTGGCTCATTAGGCTGCCACATATACAGCAAGGATAGCTTTATATTTCCATTCCCAGGAATGTTTGATAGATATTAATGGACTCTATTAAAAATTGGAGGCAGGAAGGATGTCTATTAGAAAGATAGTCCTCTTTTTTTTTTCCCCCTACTTGCTGTGCTTGCAATCCCTTAATTGTGCAGGAAAAACAAATACATTCACTGAATGCCTACTATGTGCTGGTCACTTTGCATAGAGTTTTCTCACTGAATTTGACTGATAATCACTCTTTTGTAAATTAGAGCACTGGGGCTTTGTATTAGTCAGAGTTATCCAGAGAAACAGAAGCAATAGAATGTATATATAATATGTACATAGGGAAATCTGTACATATATTATAAACATATAATATAGGTCTACTATAAGGAATGGGCTTGCCCAGTTAGGGAAGCTGACCAGCTCCAAGATATGATATTGGTAAACTGGAGACCAAGAGAGCAGATGGTATGTATAGTTTCAGCATGAGTCTGAAGGTCTTAGAACTAGGAGAGTGGATGGTGTAAGTTCTAGTCTCAAAGCCACCAGGCTTGAAACCCAAGAGACAACGTTTCATTCAGAGTCCAAAGGCCAGAAAAGACCAGAGTCCCAGCTTGGCAGTCAGATAGGAAGATTTCCCTCTTACAGACTTTCCTATTCAGGTCTCCAATTGATTAGATGGTTCTTACCTACATTGGTGGGGGCAGGGGTAGGGAATCTCTTTTGCTCAGTCTACTCATTCAAATGTTAATCTCATCCAAGAACAGTGTCACAGACACACCCAAAATAATGCTTGACCAAATGCCTGGGCCCTCTGTGGCTCAGTCAAGTTGACACATAAAATTAATCATCACCGGCTCAGGGGGAAGGAAATTTGCTAAAAGACACATAGAGGTGAATGAACATATTTCTGTGTCTCAAAGCCTGAATCTTTCTCTTGTACCTCATTGCCCCTCACCACTTCCTAAGTTGTCCCTCTGTGTGGAACAATATGTATTTTAATAATGTGATTCTGTTTTTCTAAATACTTCAGGGGTTACTATGCAACGTTATTTCTTGCTATCCTCTAATGTTCAAATTCCAACTCATTTAAACTCATGTCATTGTCAGTTATGTATTTATGATCAATTGTATATACTGACTATGACTCATGCTACTTTAACATGCTAGGCAGTCTCTAACCTGCTTTTGGATCTGTCATCCTTCACTCATCTCCTGAACTTTTTTAAAGCACCTACCAAATGTTGGAAACTGTGGCAAATATTGATAACATAGAGGTAATAATAATATCATAATAGTTAATGTTTATTGGACATTACTGTGTATTAGATATGTTCTAAATATTTATGTGTATTAATTCATATTGGTTCTTCCAGATCTATCATTCTGCTCTCTGTCCCTGGAGACTGACCTGCATACACTACATTGTCAAGGCTGCCCACTGACTTCTGGCTGCATAGGAGTGTTAGGGAGTCCTGGCAGAAAACAGAAGGAGAGAAGAATGTGAGATCTGAGTGTTAATTTTCTGGTTCCATCAAAGGGCACTGGTCTTCACGAGAAGTCAGACTTCCCATGATTCTCCTGTTGGGATCCAGTAAAAACTCCTCCTCCCATCTCTTAGGCCCATGGGTGAAAAGAGCTCAGCAGCTAAGACTTCCATGTTTTTTGTGGTTCCTCCATATTTATATGTTCAGTGACAGCCTCTTTGTAAATAAATCCTCCCTGAATTTCCCTAGGGTGAGTGGGTCATCATTTCTCTGGGAATCCTGGCTGATACACCATGGAATCTTCAAATTGGGAATGTACCATTATTGCTCTATTTTAAAGATGAGGAAAGCCAACGGGCTTTAGCAGTTTGCTGAAGATCACACATCTTGTAAGTAGAGTAGCCAGGATTAGAAGATTGGAAGTTCAGCTTTTAAGATCAAGCTCTTAACTACCACTCTATTATACCTTAAAGAACAATCCTTGTTCTGAATGAAGACCCTATGCCACGACCTAGTTCAAGTCCCCTTTTCCGCTGAAAACTTCCCATTTTATTTGGCCACTATTGTTTTACTATCCCTAATTCTCAAATTTATTGAGAATCGTCCTTAAATCTTATGTTTATATACTTGATCGACGGTCACAGGAAGAGCGTATTTGTTGTGGTGGGAGTAGAGATTGTTGATACCCTTTTTCATTTCTGAGCAATTAGCTTAGTCCTGGGAACATGGTACATTCTTAATAAATATTTGCTGATTGATTCAAAGATTTGCCTATACCCTATAAATAACACAACAAGGAATATTTTTTTTAAAGATTTTATTTATTTATTTGACAGACAGAGATCACAATAGGCAGAGAGAGAGGAGGAAGCAGGCTCCCCGCTGAGCAGAGAGCCTGATATGGGGCTCGATCCCAGGACCCCGAGATCATGACCTGAGCTGAAGGCAGAGGCTTTAACCCACTGAGCCACCCAGGTGCCCCCACAGAATATTTTCTTGAACGTGTCATAATATGGAAAGAAGTAGACTGATGAGGTTGAGGGCAACATCAAGAGCCTGGAGGCTATATGTTCTTTTCCAGCTATGCGACTTTGGAGGAGCATCACAACTTTTCTGTGCTTATTTCCATGACGACAACTACTATGTTGTTTTCCCTGTGTCTGGTGTGGACTTGGCATCAATTAGACACTTGAAAAATATGCGTTAAATGGGTGAATAAATGTGTGTTTTTAAAATAAACTTTGCTCTTTAGAAGCCTTTTAGATTTGCAGAAAAATTGCAACAATAGCTGGTTTCTACACACCCAGTCTCCCCCATTATTAACATCTTCCATTAGCATGGTATACTTTTCACAATTAATAATTAATTATTAATGATTAGTAATGCATTATGATTATGAACTAACATTCATACTTCATTAAAATTTCCTTAGTTTTTACTTAATGTCTTCTTGTGCGTGTGTGTGTCTACCAGGATTCCACATTACAGTTAGCTGTCATGACTCAGACTCTTTTTTGTTCTTGAAGACCTTGTTTTGAGTAGTACTAGTCAGGTGTTTTGTAGAATGTTGCTCTCTTGGGATTTGTCTGATGTTTTTCTTGTGATTATACTGGAGCGGTGGGTATTTACATCACATTGCATCAAAGCTACATACTATGAACATGACTTATCACTGTTGTTACTGACCTTGATCACTGTTGCTGAGCTAATATTTGTCAGGTTTCTTTACTGTAAAGTTTTCTTCCCTTCCATACTGTTGAAAAAAGTCATTATGCTCAACCCACACTTAACAAATAGGAAGTTATACTCTACCATCCTGAGACAAAGTATCTACATAAATTATTTGGATTTCTTCTGCATTATTTGTCTCTTCTTCTTCATTAATTCAATCATTTATTTTTTATCAGCATGGACTACTGGGTATTTATTTTATACTTTGGGCTGTAATCCAATACCATTATAATTTATTGCTCCTATTATTCCAGCTTTGACCATTGGAAACCCCTTTGATTGGCTCTCTTTGACATACCCCATCTTTGTGATTTGAATTTTTTTCTCCCCAGAATTTCCATGCTTTGTGACACTTCACAGTGTTCAAACTCATCATATGTGTTTTCTCTTTCAGTTTTAAAATCAACCATTTCCCCAAGAATCGCTGGTTCCTTTTATTGGTAATGGTATTAGAAACCAAGAGTTGAGCATATGGTATACACAGTGAGAGTAAGGAATGGAAGAAAGGAATAGGAAATGTTCCCAAACAAGGGGCCCCCACCACTAAAAAAACTGAAAATGATTTGTGGTGCCTCAAAGGTGCTGTCCACTGGATGATACGGAGAAGGTATTTATACTTCACAGCTTTCTTGCAATCTTTTTGTTCAAAAAGAAAACTTTGGTTTGATCCTGGTAATCTCAGACTTAAGAATTTACTTTTCTAACAAAATGAGTAGACTTCAGACATTGAACTTCAGGCAAGCTAAAACATATTAGAGGGGAGCTGGGTGGCTCAGTTGGTTAAGCAACTTCCTTCAGCTCAGGTCATGATCCTGGGGTCCTGGGGTCCTGGGATTGAGTCCCCACATCAGGCTCTCCTCTCAGTGGTGAGTCTGCTTCTCCCTCTTCCTCTGTGATCTCTCTTGCTTTGACTATGTCTCAAATAAATAAATAAAATCTTTAAAAATATTAGAATCTATTATTATATTTTGTCTTGTTTGGGTTCAGTTATACTATTATCTTTAATTTATGGGATATTCAACTAGTGTTTATTTCTGATAGCAGTATAGACTTTTCTCTTAAATATACTAAGTGAAAAATGTAAATAAATTTACAAGAAAAAAAAGCAAGTCAGTGCTTGTTATAATGTGGAGAAATTGGTGAGTAAATGGTTGAGTTTGGAAAAAATTGGAAGGAATAATCTTGAAATTCTCATGCAGCTCTAGAATTTGATATTCTATGTCAGCCAGTATCTATTATCTCACCACCATAGCTGTGTGCAATACTTGGGAACAGGAATATTTTGAATCTGGATCACAGAAGGAAAGAGAGGATATTGTTGAGAACACTGAAATGCATACAGACATTTTCTTGCAGCTGTTCTTAGCCCTAGTTCTATCAGCTCTAACAACAAGGCATTGGCAGAGGGTCAGGTGAAAAATGCTGGGTAGTGCCTCAAGGGACTGAAGGATTGCGATCAGAGAACTACAAACCAAGGGGGAAGTTGATTCTAATAGCATCAATGGATATCCTCAAAATGTTCATGAAAAATGAAAATATAAAGCAAATAATTGTGACAACCATATTGTCTAATTAAGATGAATGGGACATGCTTCTTATGCATTTTTAATCTGTTAAATAAACAGCATATTAATAAGGCTTAATTATATCACCACACACTTAAAGTGACTTTCTAAAATAAAGTTTATTTTGATTTAACATATGTTTTTTGTGTGTGTGTTTTTGTAGCACTTTTACAAGCCTCATACACAAATAACATCTTGAAATAAATCTCTTGGATGTGATTATCATTTTGATCAAAATTTCTTCTTTTTAATTTCTTGGATAATTCAGGACTGATAAAGTAATTTCCTACTTTTAAAATAAATGTCCTTTCATTACTTATGCTTGAGCATGGCAGAAATGACCTTCTCATCTTTGATCAGCTTGTTTCATGCTTCTATTATTTCATTTCCTTTCCACGTTTAGGTGGACAGTATATCTTGTTGACAAGCTATGTCAGAAATAGCTCCTCAATCTGCCTCCCACCATTTACATCTATTGAGGTTGGCCACAGATTCTTTGACCCTCTTCCCCTCAGGAATTGGGGTTAATTTCCTCTCTTTGAATCTGGGCTGGCCTGTAACTCTCCTGACCAATGAACACATGGCCTTCAAAAAACCAGCAGCTTGGGACGCCTGGGTGGCTCAGTTGGTTGGACGACTGCTTTCGGCTCAGGTCATGATCCCGGAGTCCTGGAATCGAGTCCCGCCTCAGGCTCCCAGCTCCACGGGGTGTCTGCTTCTCCCTCTGACCTTCTCCTCGCTCATGTTCTCTCTCATTGCCTGTCTCTCAAATGAATAAATAAAAAATCTTAAAAAAAACAAAAACAACAAAAACCAGCAGCTTTTGCCTCAGTCTCTTGGATCCCTAGACATCAATAAGACTACTCACTCTGCTGAAGAAGCCACATGAAGAAGCTCTGAGGTTCCAGAGAGAGGGAGAGAAGTTCAGCTGAGCCTAACCTCATAGCCAGTCCCACCTGGCAAGTGAATAAGTCACTTACATATTCCAAATTAGCTCTGTTTCACTACCTGAGAATCATGAGCATAATAAATGATTGTTGCTATTTGAAACCACTATTTTGAGGGATGGTTTATACAGTAGAGAACTAAGGTGATAGAGAGCTGTTTTTTCAAATGTTGTTTGTCTCCCCCTGCCAACCAGTCCCCAAGAATCATAGCTTCCCACCCAGTTGCGGTCAGGCTTTGCAAACTGATTTGTGGTACCCCTCCCTTTGAGGGGATTATCATTCCTCATGTCACCAACATCTGACTTGGTCATGTGATTTGTTTTGGTCAGTAAAATGATATACCAGAAATGATATGTCACTATGAATAAAAGTTTTAGGAGACATCATGTGGTTCCATCCTCTCCCTTTCACCTTTATCAAGAGAACAGGAATGTCCCAAATGAGGGACATGTTCATTTGGCCTCACTACCAGAATGAGGAAGACATGGGACAGAGGGGCAGCTGACCCACAACCAGCTTGTGATATGGGTGGGAAATATCCCTTTGTTGGAAATCACTGAGATTTTAGGGTTCTAGATGGATCCACTAGAGTAATTATGCTGAAACGTGAGCACTATAATGTCACTCACCTACTTAAAAGACACCATCGCCTATGTGGTCCTTCATAATGTTGTTTCATCTTACTTTTTCAGTCTTGTCATGCACATATCACACAATTCAGCAGGGCTTGCCTTGGTTTTTCAACTTTGGAGGCATAGGTCATCCTGTTGGGCATTTATTTTCCTGTTGTTCTACTTGGAAGATCCACTTTAAGTTGAATTGACTTTGTGGCGACTTCTCTGTTTTTCCTGGACACAAACTCCTCCCATTTGAGTGTGTTCACAGTGGTAAAGGTGATAATGATGATGATAGTGAAGAAGAAGGTGATAATATAACTCTATGTACTAGAATTATTTTTAGTATTTTACAATTTTCAGTTCATTTAATCCTTGCTATAACCCTAGGAAGAAATCCTAGCATTTGCATTTTATTATTGGGAAAACTGAGGCAAAGTGACGTGACATGAATCACTCAAGATCACTAGCCAGAATTTGAACCCTGGACTGTCTAGTGCCTGGATCAGTGCTCTTTATTGCCACAATGCACTACAAATTTCCATGATAGCATTTCTATATTATGTATCTATCATCTATATTTATGCTAGAGTTATCTGTTTTCATGTTTTTTTGGGGGGTGGGTAGATTGTGAGTTTCTGCAAGTCAAGGACCATGGTAGTCATTTTTGCACCTCTGCATGTAACACAAAGTCAGGCACACAGAAATTCAATAAATAATTTTCAATAGCTTTATAAAGCAGGGTTTGAATTTAGTTCCTAGAACTTTGAGTCCAATTTTTTTTTCCTCCCTCACATTAGTCACCTTCATTTTATGTTGCTTTTCATCTTACTATTATAAATGAATTCTGGAAATGCATCTGTTCTATTAGTTGAAATAGTAGCTAAGACATTTATTGAAGAAGACTACTAATTCATTTCAATTATTTCCTTTAATGTTACAATAATTATGATTCAAAAAGGAATGCTAATTTTATGAGAACTTGTTGTGCATGCTAAGATAGAGTCTAACCTCGGAACATCTCCTTCAAGGTCTCACATTTCTTTTCTCCATTGCTCCTCACCTCTTTGTCCCAACTTGTTATAAATCACCTGTGACCTTCTGGTTCAGTTCTTAATTATATTGGTTATAAAGCTCTTCTTTTTACTAACAATCCCCCCTCCCCCCCCCTTTTTTTTTAACTTACAACTTGTTGATCCTTTTTCTCCTTTATGATTAAATTTCTCTGAAATACAAATTCTCCTAATACTAATCCTGCTCTCCCTATCCCTCTTCCTCCCCATTATCCAAATATTAGCTGAGATTGGTCCCCTTCCTTTAATATCCAGAATGCAGACCATGATCCAAAGAAAATTTAACACCTATCCTAAGGTTTTTATGCTCTAAGGATTTTCCTGTTCTACTCCTGTGGCTCTGAGATTCTACTTTTACCAAATTATTTCAATTCAGAGAATATCTCATTTCCAGACTTCACTATCCATCAACTATAATGCATGGACCCATGAACAGAACTCAGCCATTTTCTATAATTTCTACTATAAAGAACCACTCATACCAGTATTTTGTGTGTGAAGCAGGCTTTCTAGCATATAGGTGTGTGAGATTTACTCAAGTCAAAGTGAGAAGTACAAGTCCATTTGACACTTCTGATGACCATCATGTTGTTTAGCCATCCTTGTTTTTCTATCTTTTCCCTTCTCTACTTCACTGGCTTCCAGTAAAACACTTTGGTTCAATTTGGTCTAGTTACCTCTTTTGTTGCCTTGGTTCCTCTGAACATATGGCTCACCTTCTTTCAACAAGCAACATCTCAAGGTAATTTCTCTAAACAGAGATAGCCTTGTTTCTACCCTAAGAGACACTGTTGTGCTGGTTCTTAAGATGCTTTGCTTTGCTTTTCTACAATAATTTTTTCCCCTCTTATTAGCCCTAAAATATGAAGTTTGTATTAGATAAGGTTTGAACTTCACCTCATATATGTGAACAAGTCTTAAAGTTGAAAGAGAATTCAGAGATCTAGTTTTAAGAAGATAAGATCATGATCTCTGCTTTACAGATACCTGATGACAGAGAGTTTTAGTGCTTGCTGAATGTGAGAATAAATAGAGAACAGTGGCCATAGAACTCACTGCCTTCTACTACTTGGGTAGTAACTCTCCCTTATTTCTCCAGCAAATATCTCAGTTCAGTGGAAGTCTGGTAAAGTGTGGGATGAGACAGTTGCAAGCAGACGAGAATGCATATGGTACCCAGATGAAGGTCAATGAGGGAAAGGATTCATTGGAGAACATTTAGAAATGGTTTCAAGGAAGTAAATAGTTTATTTAAATATAGATGTTGCAAAGGAGAGGAAGTATTTATGAGGATGAGGATTTGTAGAAATGCATTATTAATGTCTTTATTCAATTTTCTGTTTCTTTTACTTTATTGTCAGCATTTTTGCGTGGTTAAAGTTATAACAGAAAGAAAAGAAGTTGTGCTGTCCTATTAAGATATCAGCTCTTATAAAGACAGGCAGCTACATGTTTCTCCAAGAGGTACAATCATTTCCATCAACATATATTTATACAATGATGATTTTTTTTTTATTTCTGCGAAGGACTAGGTCAACAAGTTTAGTTTATCAAAGGGAATTCCATTTCCTCATTGACTTTAAACAATGAAGCCCTTGAAACATTCAGTCAATACACATCTCAGCAAAGAACAAAGGAAGCATCTGAAAGGAGGATTAGTAAATTACCTGCCTTCAAAATTCAAATAAAACTGCACAAAAGCAGTTCTCTGTATTTGCTGGTAATTCAACAAAGAAAGCCAAACGAAACCCATAGATCCGGGTTATGTAGAAATGTTCAGCAAGCTGAGGGTTGCACGAAATGGATGTTCAAATAAGGATCATTTTAATGAATACAATTAAAAGATGGTTAATATGAAAAATGAATAATTAAAAAAATATGGTGGCTAATGTGTGATCTATGCATAATAACAATAACACACAATCTGGGATTAGAGAAATAACTGAACTGAAATTGTTGGTTGGAGTGACCTGAAGGAAAAAAAACCCCACAGAATTTATTGACCACCTATTATGTTATAAATGTCCTCAGATAAAGTTATTTTTTAACATAGCTAACCAGAGAACACTGTAGGTAAAGCCATTATGACTCAGTGGTTAATTAGAGGACCTCATGCACTGTCCGCATTCTTCTTTTCTGTATTGCATTTTTTCACTTTATTGGCATAGGATTTAAAAATGGAAAAACTTAGTGATGAAAGGGAAGGACGGAAGCAGAGACAGAAAGGGGAAGAGAGCCAATTATCTCCTTTCGGCCTTTTATTGCCCCTCTAGAGTGATGGAGACTGCCAGAACAATGATCTTTAGGGCATGCAACTTAAGCCAATTTAAGTAAAACAAAAATAAATATCTGATGCACAGAGGCAAACATCAATTTATAAGATAAATATCTTTATAAGAATTGTGCTAGTTCCTGTTGAGGTAAGGGATTCTTTTTTTTTTTTTTAAGAGCTTATTTATTTATTTGATAGTCAGAGATCACAAGTAGGCAGAGAGGCAGGCAGAGAAAGAGAGAGAGAGGGAAGCAGGCTCCCTGCTGAGCAGAGAGCCTGACATGGGACTTGATCCTAGGACCCTGAGATCATGACCTGAGCCGAAGGCAGAGGCTTAACCCACTGAGCCACTCAGGCACCCCGAGGTAAGGAATTCTTAAGAAAAAGACCCAAAAAGTTTGTGAGGTGGGTATGAAAATAGATTTATAGCATGAATTTTATATTGGCATGAAGACCGAATAATGGGTAAACATGACCAGTTGACCTTTCTCTGGCCTAGTCTCTATATTTTTTAAAAGGCAATAATAAAATCTTTCTTTACCACCTCTCTTAGGATAAGCAGGTTTCTTGGTTACCTGATGATATATAAATCGCATTTCCTTTCCTTTATTATCATTGTCTCTAGGAGTAGAAGGAGTAATGAATTGCAGGGGTTGTCATGATCTTATTAAATATATTAAGATATTGTTAGGTTATAAACAATAGAATTGGGTCAAATTATAATAGGCTTTAAAATATTAGACCTTAAGACTAAAAAAAAAAAAAGAGTGTAGAACTGCAAATTGAGCAGACAAATGCAGGCCATAGAAGGTTAGAAGGGAAAGCCACTCTGAGAGTAGTGCTGGGTGAAGGCTCTTGATGTGTTGTAGGTCAGGTAAGCTGCCTTGATACTGACTGGCCCAAGGCAGGCATACATCTCTAGGGGCTTGTAGTTAAGAACATGAAATGAGTAGTGAAGTAGTAACCTGGTTCCCAATAAGGGCATTGATTGGGGATGGCAGGTAAACTGGCTGAAGACAAAAAACAAACAAACAAACAAACAAAACTCCAAAACCAATCCAAGTGTAAAGAACAGGCAAAAGGATAGTCAAGAAGCCATAGCTATGTCCCAGACTCATAAGATTGCACCTGCTTACTTCTTCAATCCTAGCAAGTAATCCTGTCGCTTACACAGAAGGCACTCATATATTTGCTGGATTCAACAAAAGAGAATCACACCATGTTTTTAAAAAAGAAAGGATCCATGAATGGTTGCGATGGACTGGACTTACCCACTTTATATGATAACTTGTACCTCAGAGAAAATGATCCCATGCAACACTTCTTTCTCAGAACTGCTCTCAAAGGCTTAGTGCCAAATAAGGAACTGTTTTGATCTTCAAGCTGAAATGTCTCTTGAATTTGGACATTCCCAGCCAGAGCTTCGGTTCTCATCCCCTTTCATCTGTCTCATATTGCCGTGGACTCTGCATGGACAACCCCACCACGTGTGTGTCCACGTTGCTGTGGGGATTATTGTGCAGAAAAACTGCATCTGATCATGTACCTTTCTTGTTTAAAAGCCTTCACAGTTCCTTTTCTTCTGAGTTGCTCTTGCTTCAGCCTTAATATTTCTTCAGGTCCTCTTCCTATCTTCTACCATATACACGTGATCTCCTAGCCCTGATGATCATTTTACCAATGCCTCAAAATGCATGATTGTATTTTTTCAGATGTATGTATTTCCTCTCCCTTTGCTGAATAAACTCTTAACTCCTATTTTAAACTTCACATCCCCAAAGTAACCCCTTCTGTTTATATCCCACTTTGCTTATAGCCTTTATTTGCTCCTATGTCATGAAGGTGATGCTGAGACTTCCCTAGGCTAATTCGGGACTGTTTCTTTTGGAGATCCTACCCCACATCATATCAACAAATCAAAATGCATCCAAATCCAAAATTTAAAATACATTTAAAATAGTATATTTGGCTAGTATAAATTTTTGTGGGATTTTTAAAATGAGCTTCAAAGTTATTTGGTTTCATATAACTCATTTACTTTGAAGTCAGCTATGATTTCTCAGCAGTCATCGTGCATACTCAAGAAAGTCTAACCTAAAAATTGTTTTCAAGTACAATGAAATGTTTATGAATTCTGAATATTACCATGAATGAAGTTGACATAATATGTTTATAGACATCTAATTAAATCCTTGTGATTTTGACTTGGCAGTTTTGATTTCACAGTTTAGAGCCAGAAATTTGATTTTTAAATTCAAGACCCAAATATTTTCTGGGGCATTTGAAGAGCTCATTGACCTCGCCCAGTGTGTCTGTCATGCTCAATGAATGAAACTTCTTAAGTTCGTGTTGCTAATTATTGGATGGCATTCTCTGTTCTATTCGACTGAGTTCCTCAACGTTTGTTACTATCACTAGCATTGGTATCTAACACAGAGCAGTTTGAATAGATGTACATATATGTGAATAGATACAGATGACATAGGTAGACATATGTATAGATGTAGGTATAGCCATAGAAATATGAACAGACATATGTCATAGACATCTGACATTGACATGCCCAAAGCCAGCCAGTCTGGTCTATTGTTGTCCATTGGAACTCAAGGGTTCCTAATTTCCAGGCCAAGGTTGAGAATTCCATTTTTTTCTTCTTCAAGAAGCCTTCTTTGCTCCTTTGTTGTATAGGTTATCTGCACGATGCCAGCTGAAATTGGTTTGGATCAGTCATTTAAAGCATTAAAATGGGGCAGCGGACTCTGTGGATTTGAATGGAATATTTTCTTTTTATACTTTATTTCTTCAAGAATTGCTTGAGAAGGCACACTTTGGTATGTTCTACTTGATGAATGATGTGTCTTATTATCTTTATACATTGAAAACATTTCCAGGAAATTCTTCTTTAGGTACCACATGAAACTGATAGCCAGCATATGCATTCTCAGACTGATTGCCTTACTGCAAAGTGATTCTCTATTACTATGCTGTGGCTTTTTAGAGACTAGTGAAGTATCAAAGCTTTTACCGTTAGATGATTAGCTCACAATGCTACTATATATGGAGTTACTTGAAAATTTGTCAAATGTTCCCGGCCAATTTTTGGCAAAGTCCAACCAACAGAGTTCATACTCTGAGATCATGTTTGGGAATGAAAAGTAATTGCAAATTGTCTGACATAGAGACTAATTGAGGTACTATTTGTTTGGTTTTTCTATAATTTAATTATAATGTTTATAGTTTTTATGTGGTTAACTGGTATACCTTTGTCTACAAACATGAAGTGAATGTGGCTTTACAAGGTTAAATTTATTTTAATTGTGCCAGGCTAAAAAAGATTTGAAGTTGTTTACTAACACTGTTTTTACCTGAAAGAACCAGGTAAAAAACTGAAGGGAAGGGAGTAAAGAATTCAGTATGGATCTTAGTATATATATATTTTTAAAGATTTTAGTTATTTATTTGACAGACAGAGGTCACAAATAGCCAGAGACACAGGCAGAGAGGAGGAAGCAGGCCCCCCTGCCAAGCAGAGAGCCCGATGTGGGGCTCGATCCCAGAACCCTGAGATCATGACCTGAGCCGAAGGCAGAGGATTAACCCACTGAGCCACCCAGGCGCCCCTGGATCTTAGTATATTTTTAAAATAGGTTATGGGCAGCTGGGTTGCATCTCCCATTAACAATACTGGGAGTTGAATGTCTAAATTCTTATAATCAGTGATAAAATGATGTTCAGACTTACCTAGAGTATATTATTTAAGACTTAGTAAGGAGGGCCCTTTATTTCCCAAGTTAGCCAATTATGGGCAGGCTTTGGTGTGTTATTGACTGCTGCACTGCATTTATCAAACACTCATATCCATTAAGCACAAAAAGCGAAGGTTAAATAACATTACAGTTCTGACACAAATGAACAAAAGAAATTTGAGATCAAAGTCAATGACCTGTCCCTTTTTGATTTGCTGGTGTAGGAAGAGTGAGTGAATGAAAAGGTAGCTTGAATGAAGGCAGAATTTCTCCTTTGGCTTGGTGTTTTTTGCCATGAATTGTTATCCTTTTCAAGGGGGATGATAGGCACATAAATGCAATCCTTCCGCTTTCAAAAGACTTTGAACAATTCCCCATAGAAAATGTGACAGTAGAATATAGGCTGCAAGATCTATGAGGGGAGGGACTAGGTCTGACTTAGTCACAGCTATATACCTAGCAGCTAGTACATAGTAGATTCTTGGTAAGTATTGGTATCTATATAAAGAATTCTGTAAACATATTCTTAGTCATAACTCAGCTCATTACACATATATTTCAGTATATACTATACATTATTAATTACTAGATATGGGAAAACAAGCAGTGTATGTGTTCAAAAGATAAGGATTATTTCTGCTCTCACTTAGCTTCCAATGCAGTAAAGTATGTCGTCAGAAATGAAATGATCATGAAATATATCATTACAAATTGTGAGAAAGTCACTGCAGAAAAAGAATTGGAACTTTCAGAAACAATTACTGGGGGTCCTCATTTTCATGGACTCAGAAAAAGCAGACTTTTCTGAGGACGTATCAATTAAACTCACGTCTAAAGGATAACTAAGATTCATTCATTGAAGGTAGAGGCAAGGACATTTCCAGCATCTGCAGAGGTCTGTGCAAAGGCCCTGTGGTTGGAAAGAACATGGCATGTTCAAGAAATTGAAAGAAAGTGAGCTAGTGTGTCTGGAGAATACTGTTTGGGAGGGTGGTGGAAATGAAGGACCATGAAGAAGTCTGGAACTTGCATGTCAAGGCAAAGTTTGGGGATTTGATTCTAAGGTCTCTGAGTAAATATTGGACAGACTTATGCACATGCATAGGACTGATAATGATCTTTGGATTTTATAAATATATGTCCTGGTAAGAGACTGTTTGTTTACGTGGGTAATAGGATCAGAAGACATATGACTCTGAGCTACAGTATCTGACCCACAGGAACCAAAATGTGAAGTGAAAGAGAAAGAAATATTTTTGTAAGCAATGAAAATGGCAGTGTAGTGTGTTGCCACACTAAAACCAACTAATGGAAATGGGTTATTCTTTGGGAACGAGGACTCAGATTAAAAATTTTGAGTCAAAAAGCCCAACTTGTATTTTATATAATCAGAAAAGGAAAAGTATGCCCACAAGACAGATGCCTTGTTTTCTCTCTATATTATTCCAATCTTGTTCTGTTTTCACAGAAGAGGGTTTATATATCTCATTTTTGTTCTTCTGACGCATTTGTTGCCCTGGCTTCTTATATAAGCTCTCTTCTTCTCTGTGACATCATTTGTTTGTTTTTCAGTGTTCTGTGGCAAAAATACTTGAAGGACTTAGACCTGGCTTTCAATTCCCTTTCTGCCCTGTATGTGCAGGTAGCAGAATGCTGGGCCAGCAGAGGACGACCCTGAGCCCGCCTGGGAAACGCTCCTTCAGTACACATCATTACTCCCTTTTTCTCTCTCTCCAGACGACTTTGTATGTCTTGTAATCCAGGCCAAACTTGAAGCATTTCCCAAACTCCCCTTGTCAACAATCAGCCTCATTGTAAATATTATATAAGGAACATTTCAAAAAACGGTTTCTTCCTGAAATAACCTTTTAAAAGTGTATCTCTTCATCTCCTTTCTCAGCGGGAGGATCTGATCAGCTTTGGAGCCGTAAAAATGTTTCCAAGAGCCTATCTGCTTTCAGGACTTTCTCGGGACAGAAAGGGGTAGGGGGAACATTGTCTATTTCCACGTCATCCAATCCTCCGGCTTCCACTGGTCACGGCCTTCTTTGTGATGCGCTCTGGTTATATAAAGCTGGTCTCTGTTGCTTTCCTCGGTCCAGTTTCATTATGAGAAATAGTGTGGTGGTGGTTTCTAGCTATTCGGTGGGGGTGGGTTCTTAAATTTAGAGTCCTTTTATTTCTTCCCAATGAAGGCTTTTGTTCTGGGGTAAATCTTAGTCTATCGAGTCCCTGTATATCCATGTTTCTTTCACTTTTCTTCCCTGCTTTATTAGCTCTGGCGCCTTCATGACTCATACCTGTCAATAGTACCCACAGTGTTTGGTGAGGTGCCTGGTGTCCCTGTACCAGGGCCTCTTTCTAACATGAAGCAAAGAAGAGGCACCCTTGCGGGAGGGGGAGGTGCAAGCCTGAGCCCCAGAGCAGAACTCCTGGTTTTCATTCTGAAATGACCAGCTCTGCTTCTTTCAACAATCCATTCTCCTTTTCTTTGTCTGCTCTTTCCTCTGCACAAGGCAGGGATCCCAGGGACTTCAGAGACAGCAAATAAAGTAATTTTTGTGATCGTTCCCTTAAAATATAAAGTATGTAGAGGAAGGCTTCATTTTGACTCTGTTAAGGACAGATTGTCTACTTGAGAGATCCCCCTCCCCCCTTAATAGGAAAATAATATGACAATGTGTTTTTTTTTTTCCTCCTTTGGCCTATTTAAGGACTTGAATTATATGTTCATTTAACTTATGTGAATTTGGCTGTCCTCATTCAGCAGGGATAGACAGGAAAAAAGAGAGATGACACACGGACAAGTAGACAGCACAGATACATCTCCTTCATCAATGGGAGCAACGGTAATGTATTTCAATGCTTGAATGTTGTACTGGCTGAGAAACTTCCTAAAAGTTGCTGTCAGCAACTTCCTAAAAGAATGTCAGGGGTAAGTTTTGCTGGGGTAAGTATTCCCTTCCTGGCTGCAGATTTCTGGGTGTTTCTCACATGGAAGGAGCAAGGGAGCTCACTGGTGTCTCTCTATGAGCATGAAGCCCGTTCATGAGCTAACCACTCCCTAAAGTATCTATCTGCAAATACCATCACTTTGGGGGGTGGTCAGGAGCTTAACATCTGGATTTGGGAGGGACACAAACTTTTAGAGACCTCAGCACCTGCTCAGTGTAGGCCCTAGTTTCTGTAAGGTGCAGGTCCTTGTCCTTCATTTGGTCCTAGCTGTACCATGGGGATACCTGTTTCTTCCTTCAGGCTCCCCATAATGTATTTTAAAAGGATAATGACCATTTTGTTGAATGTCTACTAAATACCATGCATTTTACACGAATGCATATATCATTGCTTGCCCTGTAATGTGAATTTTACTAGTCCCATTTTCCCCTAATGAAATAAAAACTTAAAGATATTTAGTAACTTACTCAATGTCATACAGAGCAAAATTCTTGCTCAGGTGGTATGTTTCAAACTCATGTATAATCACTTTCAGGTCCAGCCGGTTAAAGTTCAGGTTCATTAGCATAGCATACAAGACTTTTCATGATCCCCCACACCCTGCACCTCCACTTTCCTCACCTCCTCCTGCTGCATTCTTGATGTACCTGCTGCTGAGAAATGGTGACTTCTTCCCCCATACCATGCTGTTCCCTACATCTGTGTCTTGCCCTCACATCATTCTTGTTGTTTGCAGAGACATGCCTCACACTAGCTGGATAACTGTCACAAGTCCTTTAGGGTTTAAGACACCATAGACACAATTACAGTGATGAAGGACACAGCCACTCTTCTCTGTCCCTTTCTAGCTTTATGCCCTTGGACAAATTGTTGAATTTCTCCATGCCTCAGTTTCCCTACTTGTAAAATGAGAATAAACACACACCACAGGATTATTGGAAGGATTAAATGAGTTAAGATATGCAAGTCCCTGGAAGAACACATGGCCCGGGGTAAGACATCATGCAAGTGTTTGCTCTCACTACATTTGCTGCTTTCCTCCAGAGAGCTTCCTTGGCTCTCACTCTTCTCTACCAAACTGAGTTTGGTGTTTCTTTTATGGTCACCTGCAATATAAACTTGTTTTGGAATTATCAGTTTAGATACCTCTCTCTATCATTGTATGTGAGTTTCTTGAGATCAGGGAACAATTTATTTTTGAATAGTCAACACCTTGTACATTTCCTAATATATAACAGGTATTCAAGAAGGATTGCCAAAAAAATGAGATAATTATTTTTTTTAATTTTAATTTTTTTTAATTTTTTTATTTTATTTTTTATAAACATATATTTTTATCCCAAGGGATACAGGTCTGTGAATCGCCAGGTTTACACACTTCACAGCACTCACCAAAGCACATACCCTCCCCAATGTCCATAACCCAGCCCCCTAGAATGAGATAATTATTGATACTATTAGTGGTGGTATCTACTTTTTTTTTTTAAGATTTTTATTTATTTATTTGACAGAGAGATCACAAGTAGGCAGAGAGGCAGGCAGAGAGAGAGAGAGGGAAGCAGGCTCCCCACTGAGCAGAGAGCCCAATGTGGGGCTCGATCCCAGGATGCTGAGATCACGACCTGAGCCGAAGGCAGAGGCTTTAACCCACTGAGCCACCCAGGTATCTACTAACTTTTATGGGCTAGCTACTATGTGTTTTGCATTATTTTAAGCACTTTGTGGGCTTTCTCTAATTATTATGATTAACCCTATTTTATGGAGGAGAATGATTAAGTAAAATGCACAGAACCAACCACTAGTACATATGGGAATGAGAATTTAAACCAAGGAAAAAGATCCCAAAGTCCACATTCTTAGCTATTTTTTAGTGGTTGCTTCCAAATGAGTTTAAAGAGTGGAAGGAGGCCAAGAGGGAAGAGAGAGGGAAGAGGGAGAAAAAGAAAGTGCCTGGAAACCCAGAGTCTTGGTGGCTGTCATCTGAGCCCTTATGGAATTGCCTTTGCTGACTTAGGGATTTAGGTGAAATTCGTGACTTTTCACAAAAGTCACTATAAAAAATAGCTATGTGGAATCTACTTTTCCATTTGCTGTAAAAGATTATTTGTGAGTGTTGCCAATTATATCGTTCAATTCTTGTACATAATACCCCACACAGGTAAAAAAAAAAAAAAAAAAAAAGAGTGTTCAGAGTTTGTTTCTAGCAAAGCCTTGGTGACCCTTGAAGCACTAGTCTGTTTCCTTCTATCTGATCATTAAAGTTATGTGACTAGCTTTGCATTGACTGCTGGAAACTTAGAGCCAGACTTTATGCTTGGTCACAGAAATTGTATTGACCCTCTGATTGGAATGTTTGCTTTTCTCCTCTGACCATCTTTCCATCCCAAAGTTTTATTCCTATATAATTAATTGTACTGTATTTATTTCTTCTGCCAGTTGCCCCCCTCCTTTTTTTTTTTTTAAAGAAATAGGTGGTTTAATTAAATACATTGAGGTGAATATCTGTATGGGATGATGATTTTCACTCTGTCATACATGGCTTAATGTCAGGTAAAGCAGTACACATAGCATCCAATATAATCTTTGTAACCATCTTAATAACAATTTAATGATAATAATCTTTTGTAGATAAGATTCAGAGAATTTCAGGACTTTGCCCCAAATCACAAAACTAATTAATAAGTTGTAGAGTCCAGGGACAAACTTAGAACTTTCAACCCTATGTCTTTACCATGTTTCCATGATGGCCATGATTTCTAGTCTCTTGAGGTCAGTATCAAATTAGGTGACTATGCTTCCAACAACACGTTAATAAGTCACTGGTAAGAAAGTGCTAAATTCAATGGAACAAGATCATGATTTAGTATTGCAAGATTTAATCTCATGCAATTTTAAATATATTAATTATCTCATCTAACTCCTCTTTTCAGATTTTTAATTTTTGGTGTGTATTGAGATATAATTGACATATAATATTGTATAAGTTTGAGGAATACAAGTATTGGTTTGATACATCTATATGTTACAATATGATTCTGCTTTCATTTTTTAAAAAAATGTATATTTTTAAAAAATATAAATGTATTTTTAAAAAATAAATGTGTATTTCCCCTATCACAAATGTTAGGAATGCCCACTGTGGAAAATGTGGTAATCCAGTGAAGTGGAAAGAAGAAAGAAAAAAATTATTCAAAGTTTACCACTCAGAGTAAACCACTGACATTTGACATTTTATGTTATTTCCTATGCGTAATTATTTTTTAAACTTTTTGTGGTTATGATCACACTATTTTCTACTCTCATTTCTTCCTTAAGTTGCTATAGGTATTACTCCATGTTATCATCAGTACTTTGCAACAGAACATTAAATAGATGCAGACTAATTAGAGAAGTAATTCACAATTCCCTTAACTTTTCCTCTATTGTTGAGCTTTGAGCTTGTCTTTAGTATTATTCATAATGTTGCAATAATTGTCTTGGTGCATGTAACCTTTAGGTTAAATTAGCAAAGATCTAATTACTTAACCAAAAGTTGGGAAGTGTGATAACATGGACAAAGTATAGGTTTTGGTGCTAGAGAGATATGGATTGGAATCCTGTTTCTGCTTTCCACTGGCTCTGGGGCTTGATAAATTACTGAACTCACAGAACCACTGAGTTTACATTTATAAAAGGGGAATACTCATATCTGCTTCCTCAGGTCATTGTAACTATTAAATTAATAATGTTCATAAAGCTCTTCAATAGTGGGTAAGGTTTCTTTTTTTTTTTTTTTTTTTTTAAGATTTTATCTATTTAAGAGAGAGACTGAGAGAGAGAGCACAAGAGGGGAGAAGGCCAGAGGAAGAAGCAGAATACCCGCAGAGCTGGGAGCCTGATGTGGGGCTCGATCTCCAGAATCCAGGATAATGACCTGAGCTGAGGGCAGTTGCTCAACCAGCTGAGCCACCGAGGCACCCCCAGGGGTAGGGTTTTGATGCCTAGTATTGAATTCTTCTCCAGATGATTAGCTCCAAGTTACATGTTCACAAGTAAAATTCCTATATCCTTAACAACGTTCCTACCATTTTTTAAATGATAATTTGATAGGTAATAAGAGTCCTAATGCTTTGCTTCTTCAAAAGAATGAGTATGTGCTCCCAGACTGGTTACCAAGTTGATTGGAGTCACTTACTGACTTGGGAGAAGTTTTTTTTCTTTAGAAAAGAAATTTTGTGTATGCAAATATTGTTACTCCTGGTGTGCTTTTTCTTTTATTGTCAAGTTTAAAAGGTCTGTTTCTTAACACACTCTGTAGTTTTTCTTCATGTCTTCCCTTAAAGCTTTGTGATTACAGGATAACTCAAGGAGCTGGTTCTTTTCTACATGTGAGACATTTCATGTCTACGCTTGGTGGGACCTACAGGTGAGATCTATTGAAATCTTGTCTGCATGAGTCCAATCTTATTGCCTCACTAAGAGTAAGTTACTATCTGCAAAATATTCTAATACTTAGTGTCTGTAGGTATGGTACTTTTGTTACAGTGACTACTTATTGAATGTATACTACTTACCAGCCATTGTGTTAGGCTTTAAGTCAGGAGTTCCTTAGACCTCAAAGAGTGTGGATAAAAATTAATGTAACCTTGAATTTGTGCAGGAAAAAGAAATCTATTTTTTTTCTACCATCTCTTACTAATGAACACTAATTCTCTTAGTTGCAAATGTAAAGCAGCAAATTCCAGCAGTGTTAGCAGTATCTGTGATTTGTGTCACCTTTAGAGATCACAAATATTTTCTTATCAAATTAGTTACTGTTGATATCTAGAAATGTTACCTTTGTTATTATTTCAAAATTATGTTAGTTGTTAGAGTTATTATTAGATTTTGTCTTATAATGTACTACTAAATGAGAACACACATTATAACATCATAATTTTTTCTTTAACTATTTCTTTGACTGGTTTATATATAAATATGCAAATGCTTCCATAATTGTTTTTTCTTATTCTATGAATTTTATTTATGCATGTAAAAACTTTATTCTGAGTATGCTATTTTCCACAGGTTTCATCAGCTTTGCAAAGGCATGGCTACAGAAATGGCTAAAAACTTATGATCTGGTGAATCAAATATTCATAAAAATAAGGTCATCACAATACTTACATTTTTTACATTTCCCACAGATTTTATGAACATAATATAAATTCTCTGTCAGGGAATGGCACTCTTTGGGTATCCTCCACTCTTTCAACCATGACTTTAATACCATGAATGTGTATTGAACTCTTACCATTTGTGTCAGATACTTCACTTACCCCCATTACCTCATTTAATTCTTCAGACTGTGCTATGAGGTGGACGTTATTACTTCCCTTTTGAAGCTGAGGTTCAGAGAAATTAAGTACCTTGCTTATTCACAGTGCCATTTTATGGAGGAGACAGGTTTGGCATGTTCCAAGGTCCATGACCTTAAATGTGGCTCCATTAAGCCAAGAATTACTTAACATAATTAATTTTGATCAAAAGCCACTGAATAACATTACCCTTATCATATTACCACAAGAACCCCAATAATTAATAGGAAAATAACATACTTCCTTTCTTCAGCATGTAGAGGGCTTTCTGTGCTGATCATTCTTCATTTTTTTCAGGTCTCTGTTTTGCCCTTCCTTTCCCTGTACTCTTCCCCAAAATCTGACCTCAAGAATGGCATCATTTGGGCTCTGATTTTCTCTACTTTTAATTGGATTCTGCTAATGAAAGGTATTGGCAAGAAATTGGAGAAAGGGACAGAGAAGAGCTACCAATATTTCTTCCTCTACTTTCCCCTGCTGGGCTGTAGTCTTTGTAATAATTATGTTCCTTTACATATAACCACTGAGGCTTTTCCTCTTCTTTTGCTACTTTTTTTTTTTTTTTTTTTGAGCACCAGTAATATCGTTTCCTCTCCTGTCCCTTCAGAACTCAGTTCATGACATCTTCCTCCTATGGTTAATACCCAGATACTGCATCATCTCTCAGTGATCACCTTGACCTTCTTTTTTTCTCTGTAAATAATGAATTCATTGAACTTTCTTCAGTTAACCCTTTGAGTGGACCATCTGATTCTTATCAGTACATCTACTAATAATTTCCTTTTTGTAGATGGAAGAGTCAATACTTAGCCATAGTTCAAGAAAATCAAAAGCAGTTTGTTGGTCATTAAACATTTGCATTCCTTTGCATTAAGATTTTCATATTGGATCAAACTATGTTTTGATGGATGAGCATTTGGACAGAGAAGAAAGAACAGTGGAAAGAATACCAGACTAAGTCATAAAACTATGTCTGCTTTTGTATCTGTCCATCTTATGGAGGTAAACTTGAATGAATTCTAAAACCTCCATGACACTTGGCTTCTTTATCACTGCAAGGGTAGTAAAGATGAATGTCAGAAAGCTGTTGCGAGGAACATATGAGATGATCCAATAAAAACCTGTATTCTCTGAAGATATGTATGAAGTAAGGTATTTAACATTTAGTTAATTACTCACACACTGTGCTCATTAAAAATGTATAATAAATATGAAAGCACTATAATAATTGGGCACTTTGTGAATCACTAAATGTGATGATTCTCCATATTGTACATTTTAGAAATCTTGGTATCAATCTTATTCACTGCTGTTCCTCCAGTGCTAGCAGGTTACCTGGCTCATATTAGTTGCTCAATAAATATTTCAAGAAGTATTCGCTAAGTGCCTAAGAAGTATTGCTTAGGATCAAGGATCTTATTGTCTTGCAAAAAAGACTGACACATAAATAAACAAACACGTGCAAATGGAGTTGCCTAAACAAGAGGGGCCTTGATTCATTCTGATTGGGCAGGAGGAAAGTCATGAAAGAATAAGAGAGAATGGCAAATGGCAAGTGAGCTGGTGTGACATTAACATTGGGTAATTATGAGGAAGACATACTGGAAATAGTGCAAGCTCAGGCAACGGGACTGAGGTGGGGATTAGGAACTTAGATACACAAGAGACTTCTAAGTGAAGATGGAAAACTTGGGTTGACTAAGTGTAAGGGAGAGACAGAAGGAATAATCACGGATTAATGATAGAGTTAGGTATGAAAGTTCTGACTTGTATTACAGCATTGATGGTGGCATTCGATTGATACTAGGACAAGCTTTGAGGCGGGATGTCATAATTTGAGTTCAGATGTGTAATAGAAAGAACCAGAATGACATGTAAACAGAGATGCTTAGCAAACTTTTTCAAATCTGGATCTAGAACTTACGAGATAGATCCAGGCTGCAGAAATATGGTATTTTATGAATATGACAAAGAATGAGTCATTTCTAAGAGCTGAATTTTTTGAATTGTAAGGGTTTATTACTTTCAGCACTAAAACTTAAAAAAAAATCATTTGGCTAAAGATCTTTCTAAAATTTTATTGCCCATTTTCCTCCCACCTTAAATGATGCATCTGGAACCAAATTTATTTTTTTTCTTGATAGCTCAGGGTCATCATTATAATCATCTGTTATGATAGTATGCTATAATTCAGTGATGCTCTTGGAATAATTTAGATGCGTAGAGCCATTTCCCTTTATTAAACGACTAAGATCATTGTTGTTCTTTTTGTTCTCAGGTTTCATTTTTATCCTTTCTATGATTTCTCATTTGCTGTCAGCTGTCACATCCTACAGCTATCAAATATGTCACCATGAGCTGTTCTACTGTATCCTTTCAATCACTTGCTTTTCCACTAATACTAGTCAGGACACCAGATAATCATACATGCTGTAGCTATGTGCAGAGCATGTGCAAACCCTTTCAGAAGGATAACAGAGCATATCCCCAAGAGGGAACTACATGAGTTTTAAGGAAACAAATTTTGTGATATCTTTTGAATTTCTGAACGACTCCTATGTTTATTTATTTTTGGTTCTCAGCTGTGTTTCACAAAGCTAGCATGATCAGAATTTGCATTTTGGAGTGTTAAAATGTTACTTGTTTGCATCCCAGAAAAGGACAAGATAGATTAACGGTTCAGGACATTAGAATTTAATGCTTTAAAAAAAAAAAAATTCTCAGAATAGAATCCACTCCAATTTTCATCAATTACACAGGATTGAGTTTTTAGACTGTTAAAGTACATTTACTACTAGGAAAAAAAAAAAAAAAGGAGGAAGGTCTTTGGTTGTACATAAGGTCGTGTAAGGTCAGTATTTTAAATTAAAATACTTTGTTAATTTTTTCAAAATTACTAGATTGAATCCACTCAATTGAAAACTCTAGTGTTTCTGTAGGTCGTGCCCCAATTTGGTCCATGTTTCTAGAAACTTGCATTGTTTCTAGACAGATTTTATCAATGTCTTGTGTCTCCATTTGCTAACACCCTGGATTGCGATGCTGTCTTTTTTTCTAGCTGAGGTGGTACTTCCCCATTTGTCACTGTTTGTCACCACAAATGATGTTTTGAAGCTCCTTTTCTCTTCCACATGCACATTTGTTAGAAGTTTCTTGGTAGTGTCTACTGGGTTATTTGTCTCTGAGGATTATCATTTTTGGTTTATTTTCTCTGATATTCATTTAACGACTTGTCACTTCAGCTCAAGCTATAATTTCCTGTCAATTATACTGTAAATTTTTCATGTATCAGTCAGGTCTCTTGACGTTCCGCCTGTTATGTCTTGTTGACAGAAACTCTTTTCCCTCTATGACCTTTGATTTCCTGAGAGAGGCATCTTGCCCTTTCTGTACCTTAGGGCCAGGAATCTCTTTCCAGTTTGTATTCCAGCAGCTAAAAAAGGTAACAAGATGGGGTGCCTGGGTGGCTCAGCGGGTTAAGCCTCTGCCTTCCGCTCAGGTCATGATCTCAGGTTCCTGGGATGGAGCCCTGTATCGGGCTCTCTGCTCATCGGGGAGTCTGCTTCCCCCCTCCCCTCTCTGCCTGCCTCTCTGCCTACTTGTGATCTCTCTCTGTCAAATAAATAAAAATAAAATCTTAAAAAAAATAAAAAATAAAAAGGTAACAAGAAACATGCAAATTTATGAAATAGCTCTGTCCACTCTTGCCTTTTATAGTGTATGCCATCTGGACAGACGTGCACATACACGGGGACAATGCCATACAAAACCTGGAATTTGGCTGTCACACACCCAGGAACCTCCAGTAGATAGGATTGAGGCCTGGAGTAGATCCCTCCAGAGAACCTTCAGAGGGGACATGGTCCTACATGGACCGTTGGACACTTGTCTTCCAGAACTGTGAGACAATAAATTTCTCTTATTTAAACCACTAAGTCTACAGTACTTATCAGAACAGTCTTAGAAAATGAATCCAGCCCTCATTTTCTGACTCAAACAAACAAACAAACAAATGAACGAACAACAACAACAAAAAAATCCCACAAAGGCACAAATTGATTCAAAGAAAAATCTTTGGGAGAATCTGACTTGCCCACCTCAAGGGGGCCACTGTATTATTTCTTTATTTAAAACAAACAAACAAACAAACAAACACCCCTAAGAAAGCTTTCTATTCAGGCTCAAAGGATAACTTTCTACCATAGTGTTTGCTGAACCTGGTCATGTCCAGAGACACTTAGGGAAACTTTTAAAAAATGCAGATTCCAAGTTTAAATCCCTAGAGATTCAGATTCAATATATTTGGGAAAGGCCTTGGTTATCTATTTTGAACAATCTTCTAGGTAATTTTTAAGATAGGGTAGGTGTAGGTAGCACTGTTCTAGGGGGTTGAGTAATGAAGGAGAGATATAAATAATGGGCATATCATTCATGAAAAAAAAAAAAAAAACACCATCTAATAACTGTTTGACTCCCTGGCCTCCACTTTTATTGATTTTAAGACAGAATAAGCTAACGAGAGAAACCTCTGCCCTGAACTTCATTCTTGTGAAGCAAAAGAGATGGGGATCTGGGGAGAGAGTGGATGTAATAAACTTCTGGGAGATTTAACAGCCCAGGAGTGGAATTTGGGGTATAGTTGAGTACTTTAGGAAATCAGATTTCATTCACTATTTATTCCAAAGTTCTAGAGGACTTACAATGAGCCAGTTAATATAGACTCATGTCTATATGAGACACGCTTCTATGACCAGAGCTTCTAAAATGAGAAATGGCCAAGGAAGTAATGATAGCATACTTTTAAATATAATTCTGAAAATCTGACCTCAGGCAGCTGTAGGCACCAACATAGCTATGCAGAGTTTGTCCTTTCAGGCATCTGGATTCTGAAAAGCATTTAGGAAAGAAGGAAGAACAACACAGAAACAAAACTACAGTAGAGGAACATGAAGTTATGAAAATTGGGTCAGAAAAGCTAAACTCTTTGAAGTAGCAGAGTTAATATGGTTTCCATTTGCAGATCAATAAACTAAATCTAAGAAGGGTTATGTACTTTGATTCTATCTCATAAACAGCCAAATGGTACAAAGTCCCTTTTCTTCCTTCCCTTTACCACTCTGCTGCCCACAACCAGCCCTACTGTGCCTTGTAGCATAAACCTAGAGTCAAGTGTTGTGTTTTTGTTTTGTTTTGTTTTTGTTTTTTCAAGAAGTAAACCCAGAACTTCCCCCTCGGCTTCATGTACACAAAGTCTTCTTGTCCACATGAAAAGGGGAATACTCATAAGTCTTCAAAAAATATTTTTAGCTGAAACCTGCCTTAAGATATATTCTAAGAGGAAAGGGATATCAATGTACCTTTTGCGAAGCCAAAACCCAGGATATATTGCTATGTTTCTGTTATTTCTAAGTCAATTTTTATAACCTTTCATATTTTTTGAATCATTGTAGTGAGCTCCCTGATTTTGAAAGGGTTCCTGAATATCTTTTAATCTAAGCCTTGAGGATCCAGAGATGAATCTTTTTTCAGGACAAATTTATGACATCCCCTTTATGTTCACATGTGGTTATAACTTAGGCTTTTAAAGCCAACTCTTAGTTTAATTTTGAAGAAAATGACCAAAACCTCACTAAATACAGCTTTTTGGCTGTAGGTGAATCCCAGTCTGGGGTTCTGAAGGACCAGGAGATAGACTTCTTAATCATTAGTTGACAACTTAAGGTATATTGGACAAGATTAAAAGGTTTAGTAATCACCTAATCTATCTTTCCAGCAAATTTTTGAGGTAGATGATTAATACCATTAAACTCTTTTTGCCAATGGGAAACTGAGGAACTGGAAGAGTATATATTGTTGCCTTTCTATTCCCATATTCTAAAACAACAAGAAAAACTAACCAAAAACCCTATCCTCTTTCCTTTCCCACCTTCATCTCTAGTCTAGAAAGGTTATTTTCTACATATGGTGGCCATAAGAATGAGAGAAAAATATTAAATAGTGGGAGACCAATAGAGAACCTGTGGGATTAAGCTTGAACACAGAAATGGATTTTCTAAGAAAAATCCCTCTGTCATCACAGATATATTTATAACCCTTGCCAAAAACATCAAAATTGACTGGCATACTAGACTGTTGAATCATGATCTATTTTGGAAAGGAAAGAGAGCGCTGTCAGGGTGTGGAGGAAAACAGTGGGTATTCTGTTCTATTTGAAAGGAACAATGAGGGCCATGACCCGTAACTTACAGAGAGTTCTGTGCACCTTTGGAAGAACTAACTGGCCAAAAGGACATCAGACACAGATCATGGGATTGCTGGGCAAAGAGCAAAGGAAGAATGTGCTCAAAGTGGCCTTTCTTAGGAGATCAGAGAGATGAACCTAGTCAAGGGAGTCAAAGGGGGTATGTGGGTGAGGTTGAGGAACCAGCTGTTTATAAGGAAGTAGTGAGAGCTTGAGTCCTTAGTGTTCTATTATATTTCCCTGCCTGCCTCACTCCGTTTCAAGGGTGCATTTAATGCTGTGGCAAGGTCTAATATTCACTGCCATCTATTTCAGTGGCATGAAATTACTTAGAATCCTCTGTGCGGGATCCCTCAAAGACCTTAAAAGGTCATTTAGTTAAATACTGCCATTATACAGATGATGAAAGCAGACACAGAGAGGTGAAGTGACTTGCAAAAGGTCATGTAGTTCATTAGCAATAGCCTACTGCTCAAGCAGGGGCATTGAGTTTTATTTCATAAAAACTACATTATCCCTACTTTTTGTCAATTCAGCCCTTCACTAAACAAATATTTTCTAAGTGACCAGTATGCTCTAGACACTTTAGTAGGTGCTATAGATTGAAAGAAAGAAAAGATACTGGGTTTCTAACTAAGACCTCACAGTCCAGTGGAAGAATTATGTGTATGTTAAGATACTGAAAACAAAATAATAAATATCATGAGAGTAGCTGTAGGAACAGAGGTGAGAGGTGAATTTAGAATGACACAAAGTGCCTTTCTTTATAGGTTTGATTTTTGCCAAAATCAGTTATTTACTTTAGAATGCTAATTCAGATCATTACTCAGAAATGAGAGCATTTGAGGAAACATAAGCTTAGATTTACTTTTCTTATGAGTGCAAATCAAAAACCATCTTATTTTTGGACATACTTTTTTTTTTTTTTGTAGAAGTTTGAATTTTTTAATGCTTCTGTAATGGGTTGAATTGTATTCCCCAAATAAATTACCTTGGAGTCCTAACTGCTAATATCTCAAAACATGACCTTATTTGGAAATAAGACCCCTGCAGAGATAATTAAGTCAAACGAGGTCATTAGGATATGCTCTACTCCAGTATTACTGGTGTCCTTATGAAAAGGAGAAATTTCAACATAGAGGCATGCATGGAGTGAAGGTAATGTGAAGACATGCAGGGGGAAGATGGTCATGTGACTGGACTAATAGATCTGCAAGCCAGGAAACACCAACTGTCCCTCTCTGGAATTTCAGACTTCTTTGATTTTGGATTTCTAGCTTCCAGAACTGTGAGACAATATATTTATGTTATTGTGAACCAATACTTTTTTTCCCCCTCTTTTACCTTGTTACTGAACCCTAGAGAACTAATATAGACTCCTGGGATAATCATCAAAGAGCTGGACTGATTTCTGTTCCCAATACTTTGTTACAAGACTTATAAACAGAATAACTAGAAGCTGTGCAGCCATGTGTGACTATACCAAGTGGACCTTTAACTCTAGAGCTAGCATGACTGGATATTTGCACATGCTTCTCTCAGGGCTGAATAGGGATTTGGAGACCATGTACATCTCCTTGCCATCCTCAAATCACCATAACTGTTCCTTCTGTAGACTTCCACTGTTGGGCTCTTAATGTGGTTCCACAACTGTCTCAGTTATACGCTGCTAACTCTGCTCATCACAAGAGCTCTTTAGCTCTCTGGTGTTAGAATGCCAGATTTTTCACTCTGAAGTGACTGCTTCCAAATATCCATCGAAAACCTCTCCTATGGTAATTGTCATCAAAGTAAGCTGATGTTTTAAAAATGACTTTGATGATCCTAACTGCAGTACAGGGTACAGGGTACAGCAGTACAGGGTATTTTTCAAAGATATTCTCTTTCAACATGAAAAAGAACAAACAAACAGTGTATGGAAGTTATCAAGCAGCATTTTTGAGATCTGTGTAATTCTACATGGAAGAGTGTTGTAATAGTTTAAGGGCTGAGGTGCTGGCAGAAGGGATTAAGAACAGCAGCTCCCTTTCCTTTCTGCAGTTGACCAGCTTGTGCACCTGACATGTGCACTCACACAGTACACTGTGTGGGCTGTCAATGCAATGCATGGGCTGTCATTTCCTGGAGCTTAAAACCTGGGCAATGATATTTATTTCCTCTCACCTTAGAGTGCAGTGAAGGTGTAGAATTTGGTGTCAGGGAAACAAAAAGTGGAAATGGGAAAAAAAAAAAACCTTCTTATAAGTTCAAGTCTTCTCATACAGACTTATTTTTCACTGATAAAGGAAAACACCCCTCTTGTGTATGGAAATCTGTTCTTAAAGTCCTATTGCATATATGATCATCATACGTATCACAAACGCAGGGTGGAAGATGCTGGCAAGCAGTGAGTCACAACTAGCTCATAAGAATGGCCTGTCATCTAAAGCTTTTGTCCCCAGACACAACCAAAAATTGTGCATGGCCCACCCTAAAGCTAGGAGACTCAAGCCTCATATTGTTATAGTGTGGTCACATGATCAAGTAGACTCAGAATATTAGTGTTAACATAATAGGCGGCAGATGGGAATACAAAGAAAATCCTAGGATGCAAGAAGAGGAATCACTAATGAACTTCTTGGATATGTACGTAAGGACAGGCAACAAACTTACTAGGAAATTCTTGAAGGACAATTACCTGTTTCTCACACAGTGAACATCAGAATCTTGATTTCCATCTCCAGGTAGATTTCATCCTTTCAAGGTATTTACTTATTTATTTCTACAGATAATAATCATTTAGATATGTGTGTTAACTTAAGACTTCATAAAGAAAGGCTTCAATGAGAATGACTGAACCCATCTCTATGGTGGGAATTGTTCACTGTTGATTCCACATATACACAGTAAACCAGGTGGTATGTTTCCAAGTGTTCTCATGTTGGTCTCTATTTCCCCTTCATTAACAATCTGGTGACAGTGTTTACCCAGTGTAAGCAAGAATATCATCTCTGGTTCTGCTCTTGTCTGCATCCTCTTGTGGGCATTCCAAGCCACTCTTGCCCTGTGCTCTCTGCCATGCGGCACTGTTCCATCAGTGCTCCTGGTACTAATATCCAAAGCTTCTAGACTTGGAGTGTTGGTTCCTGAGTCTGCCAGATGCTGCAGCTCTCTGTCTCTGTAACCAGACTACACTAAGGCCATGTGTTCTGGGAGCAATTGAACTCTTTGATAGGATCACCATTTTCTCTGCATTTAGAGGAATTACAGTGGATGCAATTATGTTTTTTTTTTTTAATGGTGTAGTTATTTGGTTGCTAATGCTGTTTAATTGATGGTACCATGCCATTCCCTGTGCAGCACTATTAAATTTCCACCTTATATACCCAACAGCTCAGGCAATGATTGTTGTAGCTCAATTCTGTGTGTTGCATTAGAGCTCCAATAAACAACCTTTTCCCAAGGAATCCCCTTTCTTTTCTTTCTTTCCTCCCTTATTTTCCTTTTCCTTCTCTCCTTCCCTTTCATCCTCACTGCATATTCAGTCCATGCTAAACAGTGTGCCAAGCACTTGTTATCTAAGGATGAAATAACTATACTTGGTGCATCCCACTCCAGACTCACAGTCTAGTGAGGAAAACAGTCAAATAAACAAAAAGCTTGAAAAGAGTGTGAATGAGAGTTCTAAACAAACTAATTAATAATGTTTGCAAATCAGGGATTTTTCATGGGGAAAGGTGTTATATGAAATAAATCTTGAAGGGAGACTACATTTTTTCAGCAGGTGAAACGTGTCAGGTAGAATAAGAACACCATTTTAGAGGAATATCTGTAGGTGGCATGTTAGCCACTGATACTCTTCAGTCCGGGCCATCATAAATCATAGCAATGGCACATGACTGTACATTGCGTGTAACAGTCATACCTACATCATGTCAGAAATTTTCTAAATACCCATTTTAAACTTTCTTGTCTCCAGGGTACTCATTCCCAAAGTTTTCATCTCTTTTTCATATGACAGTTTGGGTTCTCCCTCACCCCCCAAATGGCACAAGTATACACATGTTCTCTTCCCACTTTCTATGACCATGTTCACGTTTGTCACCAGCCTTAGTCTGAGAATGTCTGTGAACCCAAGAAAAGATGTCTCCTCCCCAGCCCACAGAGAACACACAGGCCTTCCTCAGAAGTCTCCAGATAGATATTGATGGATCTTACAGATCAGTGCAATCCACTGTGCTAAATGGATGGGTTCATGAGCTCTTACTGGACAATACCATTGAGAACAGAAAGGTTGTATTCTACAAAACTGCTGTATCTCACTTGCTGCTATAATACTCTCTCTGGCTCTCCACCTCTCCAGTGCTTTCTGGTCCTTAAGTTAAGAAGGCCAGGAGGAGACCACTGTGAAGGACTTCTGTATCTCTCCATAATTACGGTTCTTAAATCGGTTTTGAAGTTCCTTTTGTTCAAAATAGAGTATAACACAATTAAATAGCTCATTTTTGGTCTTGGAAGAAATTCAAACAGGCATCATTTGGCAAGATGCCTCAAATCATCACAACTTTACTATAGCAACTAATTTGATGTAATTCAACAAATATTGGAAAATCTGTCATATGGATAGGCAGTGTGCTTGGCTCTGAAGAAAGAGGTAGGAGAATTTAACTGTGAAAAAGGTATGGAGGCTATACTCCAATGCTAAAAAAGATAGTCACACAGCAAACCATATTGCACATATACAAAGAGCTTCCTATAGGAAACAAGGAGGCAGAAACATTATTGCACTTACTTAGTAAAGATGTGTGGGCAAAATTAAAATTAAAATTAAATATTTGAACTGAGCATGTTCTAGAAGACTAAGACTCATACCATAGCCCCTATAATCTGTGGATATACTTGCCTAAACAAGAAAATTTGAACCCTGAATTGACGACTTATTGCATGACCTCAAGCAAATTATTCAATCTTTCTGTATCTTAGTTTTGTTTCATTTTTTGTTTATCCTTCTGATGTGGAACAATAATATTAATGCCATAGGTTAGTGAAAGGATGAAGTAGGATATAGGGGGAAGGTTGTTCTCCAACCAGAGAGGAATTTGCAATTTTTAATTGTTATGATTTTTCTTTTGGTTAACTTTCATGAATGAAATAGGAAGTGTCTTCTTATTTAATAATAGAAAGAACAAACTTAATGAAGAGGTAGAATTCATTAGAATTGCAAGCTGGACCAGTGCCTTCTCCATGATTTGTCCAATTCTAGAACAATGGTTAAGCCTTTGTGATTCAGTTCCTGGTTGCTTTAATAGAGTGATTTAAAAGCAATTGGCTGCAATCTGGGATTTCCGTGTTTCTGAGGTTAGCTGTATTGCTTGGAAGGCAAATATGTGGAAGGGCAAAGTATACCTTGGTCCTAAATAAGTATATTTTACATAACATCTTTCAGAGGTTTATAAAGTGCTCCACAGTGCTTAAGAATATTGTTAACTGAGATACCCAGGCTGGTCTCTGTCCATTTCTCATTTTATGAGCTAAATCAGAGCTCTTTTTTATTTTCTCTATGATGACCATGGGAAACAAAAGCCTTTAGTAACTTTATTGAAGATTTTTGACTCTCCGAATTGCACACAGTATTATTGAAGCTTGATTCTCTTCCCAAGTGAGCATGAGGTGTCGCTCTGGAGTTTCAATGATCTCCTCTTGCTATAGAACATAGATGCTAACTAATATTTCACTGCTTCTCACCACCGTTCAACCAAATGAAGAGCCAACATAGCAAAAAGGAATATCGAACTTATTAATAGTCTTTGAGGGTCACCAGTTGAAATACTTCCTAAATCAGCAGGAAGATGAAGAGGGTGAATTATAAAAACTGCGATGATATTCTAGCAAGAGTCCTATCTCCATGAAAACAGATGATTCTGTAAGTGTCTGAACAGATAGACATTCATCTTGTATTTTCCCAAGGCTATTGGCAAGTGACTCTGGCTGAACAGTTTAAAATAAAAGTGAGAAAATCATTCTGGTTCAGTAAAGTCTCTACACCAACTTTGCTTGGTCTTTTGTAAAGAATCCCTTGGTGAAATTACAGAGTGTCACCTCCTTTGGGTTTTGGACCACTGATGATCTGGAATAGCCCAGGAGAGCCTCTGATCCCTGTATTCACAGGTAGGTACTGTGTGTTGTTGTTGTTGTTGTTGTTGGTTTTAGCTTTAGGCTTATAGAGTTAAAATCAGCTTTGTAGGAATTTCCATTCTTCTATCTTCACCCCACACATGCCAGTCCATTACAGCTTTTTTTTTCTCCTAGCTAAGCGTGAATAGTTCTAGTTAAAAGAGATAATTTGGTGCCCTCCAGTGGCTCAACCTGCCAGCCTCTTTCATGACCTCGCAAAACTCTTTTATGTCTGTGGGAAGAAGGGTACGTAGCTCAACAGATCTTTGGAGGCTCTTTGGTTGCTGTCATGTAACCACCATTTTAAGGAAAAGGAATCCATCATGCTCTTAATATTGTGTCATTCTCAGAAGGGAGGGAATTGGATAATAAAGACAAAATTATCTAGCTTTTCTTTGTACAAAAACCTAAAAACAATGAAAACCAAGTATAAAAAACCCAGCGCTCTTACCATTTCTTTTAATTATATGGTTTTAGAAAAGCCACTCACCATTTTGGTCCACATGTATTTTCTATGGAATGAAAATATGGAGCTAGATGATCTTTTGGGGGTTCCCTAGATTGTACCACCCAAGGATTCTGAAATTCCAGGAAAGGGAGAAATGTTTTACACTTCAATACTTGATAAAATGACTTTTTATGATTTTGGAGATTTGATTCTCTTTAAGAGTTTAGAAAAGAAGTTAATATGAAGTGCCCACATAAGTCAGGCACGGTATTACTAGTACACATCTAATATAACTAAAGATTCTCACTGCTTCTGCCCTTTAGGATAATTAGATGCATCTTGTAAAGTCATCAAGCAAAAGCATTCTAATTTCCTTATTTGAAGAAGATGGGGAACATAAAACTGTGTTTTTATAGCACTTAGTTTTAGGTAAACTAATGAAAAAAATGAATGGGAAAAGAAAAGGAACATTGATCTTAACTCATATAATGTGCAAGAAGAGGGGACTATATGTATGATAGAGAGAATAAGAAAAAATCCACCCATGCCTGAAAAAATCCACCTACGCCTGAAATTATCCTCTTTCTTTCCCTGATCCTTAATTCAACTGTACCTTCATGATGAATCTTACCATTAGAGATCTATTTATGCCTTTGAGTGATAATAGTATGCTACCTCCAGCATTTATTTTTATAGGAGCAGTTGTCTGGGATGAATAACACTTTATGACTGGTTGAAGAATCTCAATAAAATATTTTTGAATAAGTAAAGGAATGTATCAAGATATTTCTTCTGAGCACTTCTGCAAGAACTGATTTGGAGATTAGCAGATCAGTTCCAGGAAGAGAGAGATAAAATGAGAAGAAACTTGTGGTAGTGGTAGGGGGTTGGTGGTATGGTTGACCCCCTAGAATGTGAACTCTCATTTATGGCAAGCACTTCTGCTTGGAACATTAAAATGGGGGACATTGGTTTGGGAGGAGAAGATGCTTTTTCTCTAGATTTCTGTTGTATAATACAGTAGCCACTAGCCATATATGACTATTGTGTACTTGAAATATGGCTAGTCTATGGGGTGCCTGAGTGACTCAGTCAGCTGAGCATCCAGCTCTTGGTTTTGGCTCAGGTCATGATCTCAGGGTTGTGGGATCAGCCTTGCATTGGGCTCTGTGCTAAGTGGAGAGTCTCCCTCTTCCTTCCTCTGCCCCTACTCCTGTTCATATACTCTCTTTCTCTAAAATAAATAAACAAATCTTAAAAAGAAAGAAATATGGCTAGTCTAAACCAAAATGATAGTCCAGACTGAGATATGGTCCTTGTAAAGAATGTATATTGGGTTCAGAAGACAGGATGTTGTTGCAATGGTGGTTGGATTATCAATATATTTGAAGTTGACACCCACAGGATCTGCTGACGGATTGAATATGGGGTATGAGAGGTAGGAGTCGAGGGTAGCTCCAAGGGTGGATTTGCTATTATTTGAGATGAGGGAGTATATAGAAGGAGACATGAAGAAACAGGCTTGAAGACATTAAGTGATTCACCCAAGGTCACACTGTTAAGTCAGAGAGAAACAGAGTTACTTGAGCTCATAGAGAACTCAGAGGTCTGCTGGTTCATCTTTCTTATTTTATAGATGAAGTATTTGGGGTTTAGTGAGGAGAAGTGATTTGCTCAATGTCACATAGCAAATGAAGAACAGAACGTCCAAGATGGATTTCCTGACTGGTAGAGTAATGGTTTTCTTTTGCCATTACACTACAGCTGTAAAGATGAAAATGAAACCAGGTTTAACTATACCTTTAAATATATTAAGGAAAGAAGAATCACCAGAGATACTCTTGGAGAGAAACTTCAAAACCTCCATGTAAAACATGCTTAGCCTCTTCTCTCTAAGTACTCACTAGATAACTGGCTACCCCACTTGAATTCTGGATAAAGGAATTAATCCCTCTTTAACACTCATTTAAGCCAAAGGAGAGCTATGGTAACTGTCCCTTGTGGAGAAAGTCTCCATCAAGAGCCACAAATTTTATCCCCGGTCCTAAGGATTCTCATGGCTTAGGTCAAAGCAAGGAAGACAGATAAAATATAATAGATCATATAATACACAGCCATCTTAACATTTTTTTTTCAATCAAGGATAAAAGGTCAGTGTATTTTAGTGATTGTAGTTATTTGTTTGAATATGAGACCCAGATGTGTGATTGTTCCCTTACCCCTGTTAATATTCTTCATAAAAAATTCAAACCAGCATGGTATTTAATGATTTTTTTTTCTTTTTGTGGTAGACATTTGGTATAAATCAGCTATTGCCATAATAATGATGTAGAACAAACCACCACAAAGTTTCAGTGTCTTACTGTGTAATAAAGAATGTGGCTGGCCTTTGTCCCCAGTTCCTGGAAGGTAATGTCTAAATCTTTGTAATTTCCTTAGTGATCGGGGTGTCTATTATTCATGATGGGTCCTAATCAGTTACACTAACTCAGGACAGGACTGGTCATGCTAGAAAGACCAACCATGTGATTAGAGGAAGGGAGAGGAGTCATGAGATATCAGCCTGACCTCTGAGGTGAGGAGGGAGACTGGAGAGTGAGCCACATGGGTAAGGATTCAGTCAGTCATGACTATGTAGACACCAAAGCTTGGTGGGTGAACTCCCCTGGTTGGCAATATTCTTAGTATTGTCAAATGTACCAGGAAGTTAATGCATCTTGACTCCATGGGAAGCAAGGACAATGGAAATTTCATACTTGGAAGCCCGTCAGACCTTGCCATATATGTCAATCCTTTAGGCTGTTTCTGATTTCAATCCTTTTGCTAGCATAAGACTAATCGTAAGTCTAGTGCCTTCCTGAGTTCTGTGAAGAATTTTAGTGAATTATTGAACAAGAGGGGGAAGTGGGAACCCTCAAATTTATAAGCAGTTTATCAGAAGTATGTGTGTTCTGGTGACCCCCAAAACTTCCAGTGATGTTTGAAGTAGTATTAAGAAGGACTGTGCCCCTAACCTGTGAAGTTGGCCTAACTGTAAGTAATTGGACTTATAAACATAAACATTTTTATTTCTTGTCAGTCATGCATCTGAGGTTCAGCTGGCTTACCTCTACTTCAGACTATAGATCGATAGGGCTCATATCCAAGGTGACATATCTAATGCATGTCTCATTCTGGATTTCAAGCTGGAGGGTAGATACCTAAAGTATGTTCTCCTTATGATGAGGACAAAAACACAAGAGAATAAGCCAACTACAAGCACATTTTAAAAATGTACTACCTCACAGCTAATAACATCTCATTGGCCAAAACAATATGGACAATCTAAAAGATAATGAGTGGAATAAACATTAAAACCTACCATGTGATAGCAGCAATGTCCACAATAGCCAAACTATGGAAAGAACCTAGATGTCCATCAACAGATGAATGGATCAAGAAGATGTGGTTTATATACACAATGGAATACTATGCAGCCATCAAAAGAAATGAAATCTTGCCATTTGCAACAACATGGATGGAACTAGAGCGTATCATGCTTAGTGAAATAAGTCAAGCAGAGAAGGACAACTATCATATGATCTCCCTGATATGAGGAAGTGGTGATGCAACATGGAGACTTAAGTGGTAGGAGAAGAATAAATGAAACAAGATGGGATTGGGAGGGAGACAAACCATAAGTGACTCTTAATCTCACAAACTGAGGGTTGCTGGGGGGAGGGGGTTTGGGAGAAGGGGGTGGGATTATGGATATTGGGGAGGGTATGTGCTTTGGTGAGTGCTGTGAAGTGTGTAAACCTGGTGATTCACAGACCTGTACCCCTGGGGATAAAAATATATGTTTATAAAAAAGAAAAAATTAAAAAAAAAAAACCCTACCATGTGGCCATGGTAAAGGTCTGGATATAAAATTCTGTAATGGGAAGAATAACTGATTAAGACCATTGTTCAATATTATGCACATTTATTGAAGGTGGATGTTACAGGAAGAGGAAGCTTACATTGCATATTTAGAACAAACCATCTCCCATACTGTGCTATTTCACAGCTCTGATCTCATGTTTCCCTCTTCCATCACGCTGTGCATATCTTTTCTTAGGACTTCCCCATAAGTGCTCAGTGTCTCATTTGCTGCCCTGAACAATTCTCCTTTTATTTCAGTCACACATACTGGCACACCTCAGAGGTATTGCAGGTTTGGTTCCAGATTATCTCAATAAAGTGACTATCACAATAAAGCAAGTCAAATGAGGTTTTTTGTTTTTGTTTTTGTTTTGTTGTTGGTTTTTTTTTTTTTTTTGGCTTTCCAGTGAAAATGAAAGTTATGTTTAGATCTTACTGTAGTCTATTAAGTGTGCAGTAGCATTATGTCTAAACCCCAATGTACATACCTTAATTAAAAATTATTTAGTTACTAAAAATGCTAACCATCATCTGAGCTCTTGGCACATTATAATCACTGATTATTGATGACCACAACAAGTATAACAATAATGAAAAAGTTTGAAATATTGTGAGAAATGCCAAAATGTGATGCCAGGACATGAAGTGAGCAAAGGCTGTTAAAAAAAATAGTGCCAGTAGACTTGCTTGACTCAGGGTTGCTACGGCCTTCAATTTGTGAAAAACACAGACTGCCAAGAACAATAAAATGAGGTTGGCTGTATTTCAAAATAAATACAAAACCCCTGAACCCTGTGCTACCAGGACCTATCTTTCTTCAGATGGAGTTTAGTGATCATTCTGTGGTGGTTATTGACTACTGATTGTTGTCCAGGTGACCTCAAACAAGTACATAATACTTCTGTGTCTTGGTTCTCTTATCTGTAAAATGGACAGACTATTACCTGCTTCACAGTATTGAAATGATTATCTGATGAGATAGTCCATTTAAACTCATAGAATATTGACTGGAACAGAGTCTTCACTTAATTTTTTTAAAAAAAGTAAAATTTTGATAGAGCTTATTTATTATGTGTCAGTCAGTCTCCTAAGCACTTTGTATGCATTAATTCATTTAAACTTAAAAACAACTCTATGAGGTAGGTATTTTGCATTTTGATTATTCATCCTCATTTAATACAGGATGGAATTAAAGTCCAAAGAGACGTAGTAATTGGCCGAAGTCACAGTCTGTAGGAGACACAGTGCCTAACTGCCTAACTCACAGTTAGGCACCAATATCCACTCTCAGCCTTTGTACCCTGTGCTGTCATCTCAAGAGCTCAACAAATGTTTGCTATTGTTGCTGTTTTTATTGGAACATATCCTTTAGATCTTGCCCCCACACCAAGAAGCTTATACAAGTTTTCTTTCAAGCATATTCAATAATATTCATAAGAATATTTTAGGCAAATACAGTTATTCCCATCTATTTACATCTGTTTATTTCTACTCCATTTGGTTACAAATGGGGTTTCAGGTCTTTGGATAGAAACACTTACAATATGATAGGAAAACAAAACAAAACAAAACAAAACAAAACACAATTAAGAACTCTGGTTTAGGATGGAGCTGTTTTTCCTTCCATCTAGAGATAAATTCAACTACAATTCTTCCACGGGCCCTCAAAAGAGGAATGTGGTTTGATGTCACAGAATGTGCTCTTGATGACTTGGCAGTGAGAGCTACTGTGGCATGTAGCGGTTGAACTTTTCTGGTGGAGTTTCTCCACCCAACCGTGGGGCAGAGTGTCAAACACAGTACTGTAAGAACAATTTCATGTGACACCAAATCAAAGTGGAGGGTTGTGATGCCCAGTAACCCAGCTTGAAGCACCAAGCAGCAATTCTCCTCAAGTTCCAAGTGTAATTATAAAGTAGTATGATTGATTGTTTAATAAGGACATTGGAATTGTACATCCAAATGAGTGTTATCATTCCAAGTCCTCACCTTGGGAGGTTGTGAATCTATGCTAATGATGCTACTGTGACTCAAAACTGTTTTTGTAAATCTGTATTCAGTGTCCGTTTAAGGAATCCAACAAAACCAATGACTCACTATTTTATAATCAGAAACTGCATCCCTCAATTCTGTCACTAGCCACTTGACCCACCACACTCACCTCCCCCAAAGAGTTACTAAGGGTCTCTGGCTCTTTCAAAATCTAAAGACATCCTCAAAGAATGTAAATCTGCTGCCAGCAAAGATTATCGAAATAATATGGTTGGAGTTTCAGGATGCCCATATGGGACATGTCCATTTTTCCTTGCTGAATTTAGAACCAGTGTCGAGTTGGAGGTAGGAGCTCCATAATTATACAGAAACCTACCATGTTTAGAGTGTTAATGCTGATTGAAATATGGGACTGGAGATCTGCAGAGCTGTAGCCTTGCTAATCCATCAGCCCTGGAATGAGACGGACGACAAACTGACCCACTCAGTCACTAACTGCTAGAAGTCAGTAGATCTCTTGGGCAGGCCAGGTTGCTGTCCACCAATAATCAAGGGAGGAGAGAGAAGAATAGGAAGACAGTCCCCAGGGCTGCCAAGTTTTTATTAGATTGATTTCAGCCCAATGAAAAACATGGACAAATTAATGACACCTAACAAATAAGAAACTCCTCCTCCCCGTTAATGGACACTGTATTAGAGTAAGCAACTGGGACTTATACTGTAGCAACTGGGACTTTTACTGTAGAGTAAGCAACATAGGAATGTGAGGCCAAGGGAAAGAAGGGGATCCCCCAGCTAATACCCAAAGAGTCTGAATGCAGAGAGAGATTGTGAGAAAAGTCTTTAACTCTGGAAAAACTATAGATAACTCTCAATTCCAGAGGGGATCTATTTATCTGGTTGGATATATTTTAGGATTTTAGCGAAGCAATGATTTCTTGGTTTTATAGAATCTGGTTACAAAATCTAACACATTTTAGATATTTACCATCCATGTATGGAAGAAGATTATGCACAGGGCTTGCAAGTTTCTTGGGCGGCAGTTGTGCAGGATTTAAAACAATATTCCAGCAGTTCTGATCACATGCAAGAGTCTCAGGTGTGTGTCCTCAGATGCCTCCTGGGCCAATCACATCAGGCCACATCCCCATGACTCTTGGACGTGTCAGAGACACATAGGGGAGACTCTCTAGCTTGGCAAAATCAATGCTGGCAGGCCTAAAAACATTTTTATCAATCCCCATGGTCAAAGTCATTGCACAGGATCCAATTATTTATAAATATTCAAAATACAATTATGAAAGTAAAGATATAAGGAGAGGAAGCAAACATGAGAAATTATGAGCAAATGTTCCATTTCTTTTGTATAAAAGTTTTAATGCATCCCAAATGGATAAATACATTTGATAACCCCAGCAAATATTTATCTTTACAAACACCCAGTATGAGAAAAATATAAGTCTTGACTTGTATATTGTCTTGTAATTTAAGCACATGAAATACATGTTTTAAATGAGCTTCTGGGAGTTTATTTAAGATATCTCCTAGTGCTGACTATGATTATAGCATTTATGGGTATTTGGAGTTTGGCTGTGAAGTCTAAGAATCATCTTCTAAATATTGTCCATCCCTCTCTCCACCTTCTTTCCCTCTATTTTTGACCTCATCCAATTTTCATCTAACCCCACCTATATGAAATCCTTCCCACTCTAATTTAGTCTTTTCTAGGCAGATATGGTGTTTCACCATTTAGGTGATAGAAACCTGACTCAGAAACAGGAATTTTCTTTAATGAGATTATAATCTAGAAAGCGAGAAGAACATTATTATTACATATATGTGCTATGGGAATTCAGAGTTGAAAGCGATTATTCCCATCTGGCAACAACAAGAAGGGTTTCATGGAAGAAGTCACATTTGAGCTGGCTCTTCAAGCAAAGTTTGAGCATGAAGAGATGGGGAGAGGGAGGCTGAGCCAACAGAAGAGACTCAGGTTTGGAAATGGAACACTTTAGAGTGTTCCTTAGTATTAGGGAGTTACTGGTTTGCCAAGAGATAAAATGAGAAAGAATAAATAAATAAAATTGGAAAGAGAGAGTAGGGTCAGGTTTAAGATGATCTTGAATGCTTAATGAATAACCAGAAATAATAAGAACCATGGAGCATAATTAGCTAGGAGACTGACGTGGTCAGACTAGACCCGTGGCCCAGGTAGACAATCAAGCATCAATCAGAAAAAGACATGAAATATCAAAAGACTAAAAACAAAGGGGAGTATCTGGAGGCTATTGAAAATGTCCAGTTCTCTGGAGATGATATTCTTGGTTTTGACTCAGAGCTCTTCCTCTCCTCTTAGGGAGTGCTTTACCTTACACACGTTAACTCTGACTCAACTCCTTTGTGTCTCTCCTTCAACATAATTCAGATCTTCACCGGCTTCAGTGTTGTCAACCAGCCCATGTATTGCGAACTCTCCACACCCAGATCCCCACAGCCATGGACAGGTGTACATACCCAGTTTCCTTCTAGTCCTATGGATGTCTACAAGAAAACAAGTCACTGTTTATTTTGCTAAAACTTAATTTGAATCAGACCTGCCCTCTTTTTCGTTTCACTCTTTATAAATAACAAGTTTATCTCTCACCATATCTTTCTTATCCTATGCCCCTTCCTTCTTCTGCCTTTGAAACCCATGATGCATGCAGGTTATACAGAATGCCAGGTATAGGTCAAAAGACCTCAGTAAGAAAGACAAGATCAGGGAGTCTGCCTTTTAATGCTGCATGGTATACACACTCACATAACTCATTTTTATTTTTTAGTGGAAAAGCAGTATGAAATGACTCTTGTATTTTTTATTTTCATTCAAATTTTGATCCTAATCAAAGTGTCCAATTCTGGATTTCTTGAAGAGAAAGTCATAACTATTCATCTTCATATTTCCAGTGTCTTGCCCAGGGACAGGTACACAGTAGATACTCTCCAAACATTGGTTGAATGAATGAATGAAGAGATGGATGAATGGAATTTTTTTTTTTCCGGAAATATTTTATAACGTTACAAAAACAGCATTCTGTTGGGCCATTTGTGCTTTGACCTTTGGCCGTACATTCTTCCAGCAATGTTGACTGCTCTGTTATACCCTTATTATTTTGAGCCATATATTCACTCCTTTCCTTGGCTTTTGTGTGTCTCTCAATTTCCCGCTTCCCATTTAGAAAGCATGATGACTATTAATTATGTTTTAATATTAAAAATAGCACCCTCATGGCCTTCAATTTTTCTTTGAGTTGTCCTCAGTCTTTTCTATGGCTCTTTTGATTTTCTATTACTTTTTTTTTTGTGAAGCTAAATCAATGAGCCCCCTTTTCTCATTTTATCTTCTCACTTCTTTCCTTTGCAAGTGCTTTTTCTTTCACTTTGCTTTAACTATTTTTTCTCATTGTCTTCAAATTGTTTATGGTCGTAACCATTGCTTTATACAGGTAGCATCTAAATGCAAATATTCTTCCAGAAAAATTACAGAGTGGCAGGGGAAAATAATGCTTTGAAATAAACACTGTATATTCAATTGGTTTCCAAATCAGCACCAGCTAAACAAATGCCTAATAGCAGTCCTTAGAGAGACAAGATTAGTATGTTTTGAAATCAGAAGTTATCTTTTTCTCTTTCTCTAACTTCCCCTTTCTATTTTTTTTCCTTTAAAAATATCATAAAGGATTCTTGCAAACAACAAAGGAGGATTTGGGCTGAAACTTTTGGCTTCTTATCACAGAGTGCATGTGTGTTGGTAGACAAACAGATACAGAAGTGGTATCTGGGAGGGGAAGCATTAATTTGACTTGCAAGTAAGTAATTTCAAACCAAAGAAATGAAGATTTTTGTATGCTATCCAGTACCTTTGTGATGGATGTGCCTTATGAAAATATTCCTAAAAGATTCAAAGCCATGAGAATAATCAGCTGCACTTTATTAAGGTGACACTCTGAGTAGTTTTTGATGGTGCCAGTGTGGAGTAAAGATGGGAGGAATGTCTGTCTGTGGAAAGAACCTGGGTTTTGATGCACCATCCAATTCTGAATTCCCATTTTGGCCTTACTAGCCATGTGGCTTTGGGCAAGATGTAACCTGCTGGAGCCCCAATTTACTCATCTGGAAGATATGTGTTTATAATTAAACCTCAAAGGGTTATGTAAGAGTGAAATGAAGGAAAATGAAATTTATAATTAACCTCAAGGGTTATAGAAGAGTGAAACGAAGCATTGCCTACAAAGGGCTTATAAGGGTATCTAACATTCTCAGGTGTGATAACTTATAATAACCGCAGACTTATTATTACTGATATTAATATGCATATAATAATTCTACATAATCTTCTTGAATATATGGTGATCGTTCTCACATTCTTGCCTTTGAACATTTTGCTCACTTTTGTTAAAATGCTCTCCTTCCAGTTCATCATTTAACATAGTGAACTTGTATTCATCCTTCAAAACCCATCTGTTTAGACAACATCTCTTCAGGAATTTTGCCCTGACCTTCTTCTTGAGAAGAACTGATTACTTCATTCATGGACTCCTTCAGCCAGTATTTACCTAGGGTCTTCTACATGTCAGGCACTGAATTAGGAGCCATGAAGATGGTTGTGAACAAAACATTCCAAAAAAAACCCTGCATCTTGGAGCTTACATCCCAGTAGGGAATATGAACCATAATCAAAATAATAGGCAAAATATATAGACTGGAAGATGGTCATCAGTGCTATAAAGAAAAGACAGCGGGAAAGAGATTACAGGATGCTAAGGCTGGGGAGCAGCATAGTTTCAGTTTAAACAGGTCAATCAGCAAAGGTATTTGAGCAAAGATCTGAAGGCGGAGAAAGACTGAACCACTTCTTACAGGTAGAAGAACAGTAAATGCAAAGACTCTGGAGAGCCACTTCTTATGTCTGTGCCATATCTACTTCTATTAATATGTTTATCAAAATATTTTATAATGATTATTACAGTTTTAAATAAAACATATTTTAGATAAGGTATATATATTTTAAATTTTGTATTTGAGGATTGAAGACTATGAAAGGAGGGATTGTGTCTTATGTATCTGTATACCTGTATTCTTGTTAGGTATGCAGCCTGTGGTCTTTAGCAGGTGTTCAAACATATTCAAATGAAATTTAATGATGATGTTAATCCTCCTGGACAGAGAGGGTGCAGAGTTTCAATTGCCAGAATAGTTGGTCAGGCAAGCAAGTTTTAGCATGGGATAGTATTCTGCTGTTGGTTACTGGTCTCTTGCATTTCTTTCTTTCTTTTGTGAAATAGCTTCCATGGATGTTACTCTCTGATCAGAAGAGAGGTTTCTGGAATGTTGTGGCAGCAATAGGCACTATACAATAGCATAAGCAATTGGTAGATTTCAGCCTTTTGTAGCAGCTCTCACTAGTTTTGTCATTTACAGCAATTAAATTGGAGCCTTGGCAAAAATAACAGCAACAACAACAAACAGCTAAAACTAACATAACACTGTGTATCACTATACTTCAAAAAAAAAAAGAAAAAAGAAGAAGAAGAAGAAAAAAAGAAAAAGAAAGAAAGAAAGGAAGAAAGAAAAGAAAAAAGAAATTGAGCCATGGAAGCTTAAGGGACCTAGTAGCAGTTGGCTCAGGTGTCACGAATTCTTAAGGCCTATAGAGCCGGGTAGGTGACATTTAGGAATAGTGTTGTGGCTAAGGGACAATGACACCTTGTCTAAATAATGCAACTGTAACTCAGATTCAGCCATTTGGTCTCACGCTCAAATGAAGATTGAGTATCTGCAAGGTGTGCTGAAGCAGCTATAAATCTATATGTTGTGAAAATCTCTTGATTTTCCAATGTTGGCACCTACTTATTTTTTTTAAAACAAAAAATATGCCAAAACAAAATGCCAAACAAAATATGCTTCGGTCCTGAATCCTGTCATTTCCAAGTCTCATATTTTTACAACCCCCTGCCCCCATTTCATTGGTAGAGAAAATGAGATCTAGAAAAACCAACTGCTTCGCCCAATCCCAGAACAAGGGAAGAGGCAGACCTCGAAGCTCCAAAAATCCAGACCACGGTGTACATGATTTCACATTCTCAAATGCAGAACATGTCTACTTGCTTTAAAATAAACACGCAGCTCTGATATTCAAATGCACTTACAAACATCACATATCCTTTTGCTTTCAGTTTGTTTGAAGGCTTAGTGTAGAAACAGCTTCTGTTACATCAAAGATCAAAACATCAGGATTTGGAACATTGTGTGCTCATTAGAGTTAGTGTCAAACGTATCTCCCAGGCTCACACCTACTGCCGTTGAAGGGAAAACGTCTCATCAACTATTTATGGAAGACCCCAGGGGCTTCCTCTTGAGAGATCCTGAACATGTAATTTTCACCACTGCGTGGCAACTGCCACATTTCCTCCACCTCTGCCTGTGCTCTCAAACAAAACTTTAATAGTCACTGGTATTAACTTTGCTGTAGGTTTCACCTACCAAATTCATGATTCTTAAATTGGTTCCCTTAAGTTTGCTCTAGGCCAGCAACTTTACACTAATAGCACCCCATGGAAAAGGGGGGAATAGAGCCCCTATTCACAGATTCTCTGCCATGTCATTTTTTGTGAGTGTGATCCCACTGAAATCTTTGTTGCCTTTCCAGTGTTCCAGAAAACTCGGTGTGTGTGTGTGTGTGTGTGCATACATGCATGTGTGTGTAACAGAGAGTTATTTTCATTTTAATTTACAGACTAACGTGTTCTTAAAAGGCATTTGATGATTTGAGAAAATAATGATACAATACCAAATACCTAGTGAATAATTTCAGTTTATATAATTTAAAAACATTTATTAACAGTTGATTAATTAATTTGATATGTTCGCTGAATTATGTATTTCTTGGCCCATCTTTAAAAGTTAGGTTTATTGAAATAAAACTTACATTATTAAAATTTACCCTGCTAAAGTGAACATTTGGATGCGTTTTGATAAATGCGAGCAATCTTAGAATGGCAATCAAGAACAAGACACAGCACAGTTTTTTCCCCCAAAACATTCCCGTGAATCCTTTTGTAGTTTATTGACTCCTCTCACCTCAGTCCCTGGCAACCAGTGTTATGTTTCTTATTTCTAGTCATGTCTTTTCTACAATGTCAGATAAATGGGCTCCTACAGTATGTAGTCTTTTACAGATGACTTTTCTTAGATACCACAATATTTTAGAATTCATCCACAATGTTGCATTATCCCTAGTTATGCTCCTTTTTACTGTTAAGTAGTATTTCATTGTATCAACACACCACAATTTTTTTTATTTTAATTTTTCTTTTTTGTCCCAAATTCTTTGTAATTTAATTTTATTTTTTCAGTGTTCCAAGATTCATTGTTTATGCACACAACTTATCTACCCATTTACCAGTTAATAAAAAGTCAAATTGTTTCTAGTATTTTGGTTCCTATGAATAAGGATGCATGCCCATCTTTGTATAGGCAGGTGTTTCACATCTCTTGGGGTAGAATTGCCAGGTTATATATGATAAATTGATAAATGTATATTTAACTTATAAGAAACGGCCATATTCCTTGCAAAGTGGCTGCACATTTTTACATCCCCACCAACACTGTGTGTGATCTAGAATTGCTTTACACATTTAGCCCCTTTTGATAGTACTAGCCTTTTTAATTTTAGATATTTGTGATGTTTGATTTTATGTGTCACATTGATTGATTAGGCCACGATGCCCTGTTATGGGGGTCGAACATTATTCTGGGTGTTTCTGTGAGTGTGTTTTGAATGAGATTTACATATAAACTGATGGACCTTAAATAAAAGAGATTGTCTTCTGAAATATGAGTGGAACTCATTCAATAAATTGAGAGTAGGAATAGAAAGAAAGGCCGACTTCCACTGAGCAAAAGGGAATTCTTCCAGCAGACATTCTTAATCTGTAACATGAATTCCCGATTTTTTAGCAGACTGCCTTTGAACTCAAACTGCAACTCCTTGCTGAATCTCCAGCCTGATAACCTCCCCATCAGATTTTGGACTTGCCAATCATAACAGTCAATTTATAAAAATAAATCACTATGTATGTATGCACATCCTACTGTTTTGTTTATCTGGAGAACTCTGATTCATACAATGTTCTAGTACATCTATAATGATATCAAATTCTGGTTTTAGTTTGCATTTCTAAAGATTTCTGGTGACGTTGATGTGCCATGGTTATTTTTATATCATCTTTTGCAAAGTGTCTGTTCAAATATTTACTTAGGTTTTTTTTTTGTTTTGTTTTGTTCTGTTTTTTAATCTGATGGGGGGGCAGGATTGTTTGTCTTTTCATTATTAAATTATAAGAATTCTTTACATATTCTGGATACAAGTCCTTTATGTTACATGTCACATCCAATCATTTTCTCCCTGTGAGTGGCTTATATTTTCATTTTCTTAATAATGTCTTTAGAAAAGCAGAAATTTTAAATTTTGATGAGGCCCAGTATATCTGTTTTCTTTCATGGCTCATATTGGGTCCTATTTAAGAAATTCTTACCTAATTCAAGTTTGCAAAGATCTTAAAAGTAATTTGTAATGTTAGGTTTTACATACAAGTCTATGAATCTTATAGTTTCTTTTTTTAGGTCTATGATTTATTTAGAGATAATTTTTATTGAGGGTTGAGATTAATTTGTGTGAACATAGTTATCCAGTTGTTACAACATTGTTATGGCAGAGGCGTCTTTTCCCAATTGCATTTACTTTTTCACTTTTTCTTTAAAAAATAACCAAGTAATTGTATATTTGCAGTTCTATTTATGAATTTTCTTTTCTATTCCACTGATCTATGTTTCTACTTTTATAACAATGATATCAGGATTTATAGTGAATCTTGAGACCAGGTAATAGGACTTTGTCACTTTTGTTTCTTTTTAAAATAATTTTGGTTATGATAGGTCTTTTGTATTTCCATATGCATTTTAGAATCAGCCTTCAGTTTCTGCAAAAACATATGATGATTAACGCTGAGACTGTGCTATGTATGCAGATTAATTAGGGGAAACTGATACATTAACAGTAGTGAATCTTCCAATTCATGAACTCTGCATTTTTCTCCATTTCTCTAGGATTTCTTTAATTTCTCTCAGTCTGATTTGTAGTTTTCAGTGAGTAGGTCATGCCGATATTTTGTTAAATCTATTCTTAAATATTTCATGATTTTTTTTTAATTTTTTATTTTTTATAAACATATATTTTTATCCCCAGGAGTACAGGTCTGTGAATCACCAGGTTTACACACTTCACAGCACTCACCAAAGCACATACCCTCCCCAATGTACATAATCCCACCCTCTTCTCCCAAACCCCCTCCCCCCAGCAACCTTCAGTTTGTTTTGTGAGATTAAGAGTCACTTATGGTTTGTCTCCCTCCCAATCCCATCTTGTTTCATTGATTCTTCTCCTACCCACTTAAGCCCCCATGTTGCATCACCACTTCCTCATATCAGGGAGATCATATGATAGTTATCTTTCTCTGCTTGACTTATTTCACTAAGCATGATACACTCTAGTTCCATCCATGTTGTCGCAAATGGCAAGATTTCATTTCTTTTGATGGCTGCATAATATTCCATTGTGTATATATACCACATCTTCTTGATCCATTCATCTGTTGATGGACATCTAGGTTCTTTCCATAGTTTGGCTATTGTGGACATTGCTGCTATAAACATTCGGGTGCATGTGCCCCTTTGGATCACTACGTTTGTATCTTTAGGGTAAATACCCAATAGTGCAATTGCTGGGTCATAGGGCAGTTCTATTTTCAACATTTTGAGGAACCTCCATGATTTTTAATGTTATTGTAAATTTTATTTAAAAAATTGGTTCTCAAATGTTCACTTCTAACGTGGAGAAATACAATTGATGTATTTTTTAAAGATTTTATTTATTTATTTGACAGGCAGAGATCACAAGTAGGCAGAGAGGCAGTCAGAGAGAGAGGGAGAAGCAGGCTCCCCGAGGAGCAGAGAGCCCGATGCGGGGCTCGATCCCAGGACCCAAGATCATGACCTGGGCCGAAGGCAGAGGCTTAATCCACTGAGCCACCGAGGCGCCCCTACAATTGATTTTTGAATATTGATTCTCTGTTCTGCAACCTTGCTAAACTTATCATTAGTTTTAGTAAATTTAAAATATCTTCATATTTTCTATATATATGCTTTTGCTGTCTGCAAGTGACAATAATTTAAAACAATTCCTTTAATATTTAAGTAATTATTTAAGTCTATTGCTATTAGGTATATCAGTATGCATAACTTTTGTGTTTGTGTTCCTTATCAGGTCAAATAACCTTGTATTTTTAGATCACTGTGAGTTTTTATCATGAATGGGTGCTAGATTTTGTCAAGTGCTTTTTCTGCATTTATTAAAATGATCATATTGTTTTTCTTTTTGTCTGTTGATAAAATGGTTTACATTGATTATTTTTCAAACGTTGAACCAAACTTGTACTCTTAGGATAAACCTCGCTCACTTGTTCATGATGTATTATCTCTTTATGTATTGTTGCATTTGATTGCTAATTTTTTGTTAATGACAGTTGTGTGTATATCCAGAAGATACATTGGTCTGTAATTTTTTTTTCTCGAATTATCTTTATCTTCTTTTGGTATTAGGGTAATATTAACTTTATTTAAAGATCTATTTATTGATTGATTTATTGAGAGCATGTGTGCATGAGCGAGGGAAAGAGAGAGTTAGGGGAGAGGAGCAGAGGGAGAAAGAGTGAGAGAATTTCAAGCAAACTGCCTGCTGAGTGCAGAGGTGACCCAGGGCTAGATCTCCTGACTCTTAGATCATGACCTGAGCTGAAATCAAGAGTCAGGTGCTTAACCACTGAGTCACCCAGGTGCCCCAAGGGTCATATTAACTTTATTATATCAGTAGGAAAAGTGTTCCATTTCTTCTATTTGCAGGAAATGTTTGTATCAAATTTGTATTATTTATTATTTCTTTAATTTTCAGCGTAACAGTATTCATTATTTTTGCACACCCAGTGCTCCATGCAATCTGTGCCCTCTCTAATACCCACCACCTGGTTCCTCCAACCTCCCACACCCCACCACTTCAAACCCCTCAGATTATTTTTCAGAGTCCATAGTCTCTCATGGTTCACCTCTCCTTCCAGTTTCCCCCAACTCCCTTCTCCTCTCTAACTCCCCATGCCCTCCATGCTATTTGTTATGCTCCACAAATAAGTGAAACCATATGATAATTGACTCTCTCTGCTTGACTTATCTCACTCAGCATAATCTCTTCCAGTCCGGTCCATGTTGCTACAAAAGTTGGGTATTCATCCTTTCTGATGGAGGCATAATACTCCATAGTGTATATGGACCACATCTTCCTTATCCATTAGTCAGTTGAAGGGCATCTTGGTTCTTTCCACAGTTTGGCGACTGTGTCCATTGCTGCTATAAACAAAGAAGATGGCCCTTCTTTTCACTACATCTGTCTTTGCGGTAAATACCCAGTAGTGCAATTGCAGGGTCACAGGGAAGCTCTATTTTTAATTTCTTGAGGAATCTCCACACTGTTCTCCAAAGAGGCTGCACCAACTTGCATTCTCACCAACAGTGTAAGAGGGTCCCCCTTTCTCCACATCCCCTCCAACACATGTTGTTTCCTGTCTTGCTAATTTTGGGCATTCTAACTGGTGTAAGGTGATATCTCAATGTGGTTTTAATTTGCATCTCCCTGATGGCTAGTGATGAACAGTTTTTCATGTGTCTGATAGCCATTTATATGTCTTCACTGGAGAAGTGTCTGTTCATATCTTCTGCTCATTTTTTGATATGATTATCTGTTTTGTGCGGGTTGAGTTTGAGGAGTTCTTTATAGATCCTGGATATCAACCTTTTGTCTGTACTGTCATTTGCAAATATCTTCTCCCATTCCGTGGGTTGCCTCTTTGTTTTCTTGACTGTTTCCTTTGCTGTGCAGAAGCTTTTGATTTTGATGAAGTCCCAAAAGCTTATTTTCACTTTTGTTTCTTTTGCCTTTGGAGACATATCTTGTTACCCTATTAATGTCTGTAGAATCAATACTAATGTTCTGTCTTTTATTGGAAATTTTTATTTTATTTATTTCTCTCTTACTTATTTTTTTTTTAAAGATTTATGTTTTTACTTTAGAGAGAGAAAGAGAGTGCATGAGGAGAAGGGGCAGAGGGAGATGGCGAGAGTCTTAAGCAGACTCCATGCTCAGTGAGGATCTCACTACCCAGAGATCAGGACCTGAGTGGAAACCAAGAGTCGGATGCTCAACTGACTGTCCCATTCAGGCACCCATCTCTTCTCTTTTTTGAAAAAAAAAAAAAAAAAAAAATATATATATATATATATATATATTGATATATTTAGAGGTTTATTGACTGTGTTAAACTTTTTTAAAAAACGGCTTTTGGCTTTATTGATTTTTCTCTATTATTTTTTCTTTCCTATTTCATCAATAATTAATACTCTTATTTATATTATTTCCTTCCTTCTTTTAACTTGCTTTTCTTTTCTCACTTTCTTAATGTAGAAAATTGCAGTATTGATAGGAAATTTTTCTTCTTTTCTCATATAAATCTAATTTCTAAATATAAATCTAATTTCATATGGCAAAATTCTCTTTAAGCATTGTTTTAGATGGATTCCTGCAAAATTTGATATGTGTTTTTACTTTCATTTAGTAAAAAATAGTTTCTAAAGTTCACTGTGATTTTTTCTTTGACCCATGTGTTATTAGAAGTGTGTTGTTTATTTTCTAAACATTAGGAGACTTTCCTTGTATTTTTCTGGTATTGATTTTTAGTTAATCCCATGTGGACAGAGAACAACCCCCCCCCCGACCCCGAGAACACTTTTTTTAAAAAAATGATTTAAGTTCATTTATATTTATTGAGATTTGTTTCATTTTTCAGAATATGGTCTATCTGAGTGTCTATGGAATATCTGTTTACAGTGGAAAAAAATGTGTTTTTTCCCATTATTGAGTAATGTGTCTTATAAATGTCAATTAGTTCAAGTAATTTCATAGTATGGCTCATATCTTTTATACCTTTACTGATTCTTTATCTACTTGTTCTTTCAGATCCAGAGAGAGGATTGTTGAAATTTCTAAACACAATGCTTTAATTGTCTATTTTTTCTTTAGAGTCTGTTTTGCTTTATTAAGCTAAGCTCTCAATACATTTTTTAATATAATTGTTTGCATAAGACTACTATAATAAGTACTATTATTATCTATACTCTGCAGGTAAGAAAACATATGGATAAAAAGGTTTAAATAATTTTTCAAAATGACATACAGCATATAAGTGCTCTAGTTGGGATTTGAACTTGGGCACTCTGACTTCAGAACTTATTTGTATGGTAAATTATTAAGTAAAATTAGAAAGGTAAATAAGTATGTCACAATTATTTAAAAGAGAGCAAGACAGAACTAGGAAGATAATATTGGATATAACTCTGTGATGGATAATGGGTGATTTATTTCTTTATTTTACAGTTGTATGTTTTGTAAGCCTTCTACACTGAACACATATAATTGTTCCAAAAATAAAAATGTAACTAAATCTTTATTTTATTTGTTTTTATTCCATTGAATCATTAAAAAGGAGGCAAGCCATTGGGTTCATGCAATTTTAATAGATAACCATGATATTTATCTGCCCAATAATTTACCATAGTTCATTTAACTATATTCTTAATTTCCTTTTTAGAATACATCCAATTTTGTTTTTAAATAAAGTGCTAAATATCATTTCATGTTTGACTATATTTCCTATTATTTTTAGTATAAATTCCTAGAAGTATATTATTGGCTCAAATGTATAGATAATACTTTAAGTTTCTTTCTTTCTTTTTTTTAAGATTTTATTTACCCATTTGACAGAGATCACAAGTAGACAGAGAGGCAGATAGAGAGGAGGAAGCAGGCTCCCCACAGAGCAAAGAGCCCGATGTGGGGCTCAATCCCAGGACCCTTGAATCCTGTCCTGAGCTGAAGGCAGAGGCTTTAACCCACTGAGCCACCCAGGCGTCATATGTTTCTTAAGGAATTCTTTATTAAGCCATAGCAAGGAACAGATACACAGAATAATTTCCTATCTCAAACACCAGAATTACATAGAATTTTTGTAGTTTAAACTAAGATACCTATCTAGGTGGAAAAGAGGGGAAAAAAAAAGATTTTGAGATCTCATTATCTTTTAAATATTTAACGAGTAGCCATACTTTGAGTACATGATTTTATACAAGTATCTAAAATATTTTTTACAACACTTGACATCCACACTGACATAGGGTTAGATGAAATTATTTTGAAAACAGATTTAAAAAAAGACTCTATACACATTAGTAATCACTCTTATCTCCTTGAGTCTTGAAGACAGGTGGACAAGGGGTTGTAAACATCATGAGAAATGAGGGCATACAGAAATACCGAGTCTATGAAAACAAGATTTGAAATTCCTTTGTTCGTAAGGTACTCAAAATATTCAAATCAGGGTCACTTGCTACATTGCCTTTGGATGAATGTTTCTGAGATGTCTTCAGATTTTTCCTTTTATTTATGCAGATTTTGTTCTTAAAGAGAGACTCTTATTTCTTCTTCTTCTTTAATTTATTCTTCTGAGTACAGAAGCTTATGTTATCCTGTTTGTTAAAAGAATAGCTGCAGAATTAACAAAAAACAATTTTCTAATTGCTCTGTTATCCAAACAAACACATTCAAATTTTGCCATCTTTCCTTCCACTGCCCTCCAGTACTTGCCCACCCTCCACACCCAGCTACACGACATTTGTTTGGTTTTCATGGGGTGGTAATGTCATTTATTGGTATTTCTGAATCTGATGCTAAAAGAGAGAAATTCGAAAAGACTTCTTTTTATTCATTATAGATCATTCTTATGATGAAAGACAGTGAATCAAAACAAAATTCTTGTCATACAGACTTCCAGATGGTATTGTGAAATAACAGCGCTCCTCAATATTCTTTTTTTTTTTTTCTGAAGATTTTATTTATTTATTTGATGCAGAGAGAGAGAGACAGTGAGAGAGGGAATACAAGCAGTGGGAGTGGAAGAGGAAGAATGAGATTTCCTGCTGAGCAAGGAACCCGATGTGGACCTCGATCCCAGGGCCCTGGGTTCACAACTTGAGCCCAAGGTAGATGCTTAATGACTGAGCCACCTAGGTGCCCCACTCCTTAATACACTTAAAGATTCATTATTGGTGATAGATTAATCAAATTTATTTTACAAACTGATATTCCACCTTAGGACTTCCTGGTGAGTTGGTTAGTTTTTCAGCCAGTACATATTCATACAAGGAAACCTATACCTTTTAATACCATACACACTAGTGAAGTGTTAATTTTGTTCAAGCTTTGGTTGACTGATACATACATGTTTTTTTCTTAATTAACATATAATGTGTTATTTGTTTCAGAGGTACAGGTCTGTGATTCATCAATCTAACCCAGTTCACAACACTCACTATAACACAGACCCTACCCAATGTCCATCACTCAGATACTCCATCCCTCCCAAGATACACACCATTGACATGGTGGCTTCAACCATAGACATTTATTTCTCACAGTTCTAGAAGCTGGTAATTCATGGTCAGGTTCTGGTGGGAACCCTCCTGGTGGCTCAGATAGTTGCTTTATTGCTGTATCTTCATATGGCAGAGAAGAGAGAAATTAAGCTCTGTGATGAAAAAAGCAATCTCATCACAAGGACCTCACCTTCAAGACCTTTTCTAAACACGAGCATTTCCCAAAGGTCTCACCTCCAAATAACATTTGGGGTTAGGTCTTCCACACATGAATTTTGGGGGACATGTGGGAAAGTCCATAACATACACACAGCCATATATAAAGATATATTTGTGTGTATGTGTAGAAAGATACATGTGGAGACTTATCAATAGGTAGATGAAAATACAAGAACTCAGGAACCATTATACACATACAATGCATCTATTTATATGTATCTATGTGTATATATGTATATCTAAATCTTTACATATTGTATATTAATATAATCTATATGTATGTGTGTGTATGTGTGTATGTGTGTATATATATATATATATATATATATATATATATAAAATCAGCTAATCCAAAATCAAAAATTATATATACACAACATACACACATAAATAAAAATGTTATCGGTTCTGAGTTCTCATATACCTGAGAATGTCTTTTTCTTCCGAGCATGAAAAATGTGGTAGAAGAAACTGCTTATAAAAACCCTTCTTCTCCAGCTCTGTAGATGATGCCACATGGCCCTCAGACTTCCAATATTTCAGATAAGAAATCTGAGGTAATTTTTTTTTAATCACTAAATCTGATTTTTGTTCCTATACAAACAATTGGTACCCCCCCCCCGGTTTTGTCTCTATTGGATATTTTTTAAAAAATGGTAATCGCAATACAAAATATCTGCCAGGATGTAATATGAAAATTTTGCTAGGGTAAATATGTTATTTTTTAAATTTTTCATTTGTTTTGCTGGAAACTTATAAGCCTCTTAGCTTTGCATTACTTTTCCATTACTGTCTAACTAATTACAAACCTAGCATCTTACAACAGTATCCATTTATTATCTCAGTTTCTGTGATCAGAAGTCTGGGCACAGCTGAATCCCACTCCAGGGCTTCATAAGGTTACAATTAAGTGTTGACCATGCTGCATTCTCGTCTGGATTTTGTCCAGGGAAGAATCTGCTTCCAAGCTCACTGAAGTTGCTGGCAAAATCCATTTTTCTATAGTGGTGTGACTGCATGCTCAGGGTCCTTTCTGCCTATAGGCTGGAGTTTGCCCTCCATGCCTAGAACATGCATTGCTTCATAGGCTCTCTAGCAACATGGCAGCTTCCTTCTTCAAGTTGGCAAGGAGAGTCTCTCTGCTAAGACTGGGCTTTATGTGATGAAATGTAATCATGGGAGTGACATCCCATCACCTCTGCCGTGTTGTTTTTGTCACAGTGAGTGATATTTTCTACCAGGAGAATTAGAAGAGTCACTTTAGAGTTTGCCCACCACAAATCCACAACTACCTTGGAGTTCAGGAACTGTTTTCCTCAAATCTAATTGTGGGTTCTTCTTTGAATATTTCACTTTCTTCCTTAGCAACAATGGTAATCTCTAGTTTTCTTAAACTGGGATTCTGTATTTGTGAGATGCTAGACCACTTTAAGTAAAACCAGGAATTTAATGGAAAGGTCCTGGGGTAGTTTAAAAACCACAGGTTAGCAGCGTTGAAAAGAACAATGGAAAAGGTTGGACTGTAGCAAAAACAAATTGAGGTGACAAAGGTCCATCCTTCCAGTGACCTTGTCTCATCTCTGCCCTGCTGTATACGTGACTGTTTCTCTCTCTTGCCACACAGGCTTCCTTTACCTCTGTCCACACGCTGGACGCCAGAAGATTAAATGAGTCAGCATACATAAAGCCTTTGAAACAGTGTTGGTACATGGCAAAAGTCCAACAACTATAAGCTATTGTTATTGCTATTTTATTGTTAGCTTTATTATTGCTGTATTTTGTATATTCCTGTTGTGGGGGTGGAGTAGGGTAGGGGCTCCATTTGCTAAATACCACTGGTGAGTGCTGGGAAGGCAGTCTCATAGCTCTTCAATGGAATTTCATGTTTTTCTCCATTTCAGCAAATTTTATTGTTTTATCTTTTCCTTGTACATTCTCTAATATCTCAAATTTTCCTCTGTAGCACTCATTCTGTTTTCTACTCTATCAATTTTACTGTTTATTCATTTTAGAGCCAGAATTTAACTCTTCAATTAACTCCATCTTTCTTTTTCCCCAAATTTTCTTTCCTACATCTTTCCCCTTCTTCCCATCCCATTGGTCTCTTGAAACAATCTATTCTCTCTGGCTTTCTGCTTTGGTTGCATACAGGCTGCACTCTTTGTTTCTTCCTCAGAGTAGAAACAATTGGTAAAACATTTTTCTGATTATAATAGTAAATATTTTTCAGAGGTGTATTTTGCATGTGTGTTTGTGTGTGTGCTCCTAAATAGAATTTTTTTTTCCTCTAATTCCCAAATACCCCACCTCCATAAACTCATGATTTTATGCTGGATTTCTTGTCATCTAATGAAAAGAGACCTATTCAACCAGATACATAGTTGTCCTGTTCTTCACTGCTTCATCTCTGACACAGGCTAATAACTTCCTCCTATGAGCATTTGGGGTTCTACTCCTGAAGGCTTCTCTTACATTTGTGGGTACAGGAAAGAAATGCAGGAGAGCTGGCATCCTTGAGAGTCATCCTCATGGTGGTAGCCCAGTGGGGAATAGGAGTTGCCTAATATCTTCTCTGTGGGGACAACTTCAAAGCATGTCTTAAGTTCTCTCTCAGAGGTCTACAGTGGGTTTGAGCACCTGTTTCTCACAGCAAACTTGTTGGTTAATGCACTTTTATTGGCTTCTCTCCCTTCTGTTCATTACTTCCTCACTCCCTGATCAAAGTTTCCTGGGATATCCTCCCATATAACCTACTTGAACTTAGCTTTGTCTCAAGCTCTTCTTTTTAGGGGTTCTCATCCTAAGTCAAGTCATTTGTCAAAAATTCAGGTGAATTATTTCTTCTTGGGTACTGATTAGATCATTGTTTTGGATTTAGAGATATCAAAAAAAGGATATACATTGTTTGTAATTTTAAACAGATTTTCATTTGGTTCTCACTTGGCTTGAAATGGGCTCATCCCCAGTTACTACTCCCTACTGTAAACAGATGAAAGGCAGAAAAGCTGTAATCACCAACATACTCTGTTTGCCCAATTTTTCTCACTTTTGCTCACTCACATTCTTTTTCTTGGGGGGCTCATAAGTTGCAGGGTTCTGTGCTATTCATCTTCATGTTGCCTTTCAGTTGTTTTCTGAAACTCTCTATCAAGGACTAGATGCAGAATAAGAGGCATTCACAAAGTTTAAGTGGAAATAACACTCTATCTAAAGGGGAAGCACCCATACAGAAGATGGTCTGAGACCCACTTTTCTTACACATTAAATTATTTAATAAAAATTCTTAAATTCTTTAATGAAAATACTATGTTCCATAAGTATTATGGCCAAGAAAAAAAATCCAACCATTTCTGTCCTCAGGGAATGCACAACCTACTGTTTCTCAGAATATAGTCCATAGACCAGTTGCATCAGAATGACTTGGAAAACAGATTCCCAGACGTACTAATTTATAGCTTCAGAAACCCAGCTACTTCTTATGAGTTCTAAAGTTCATAAGTGACTGATTTAGTGGTTAGTGTAGACTTTTTATCTCTTAGTTTAAGAGAAACTCAGAAAAAGAGAAAAATTATCTTCTAAGGAAATGACTTTTTAATCCACTGTCCATTAATGTTAATTTAAGTAATTAAATTAAGTATTTTAATTAAGGAAAAGTGATAATCTCCATTGTCACCCCATCTTCTTTGAAAAGGCCTTTTGCATATTGCATTTTCCTTTAGTGTATTTTTGCTGCAGTATATTTTCATGTGTTTTCTAAAAATGGTATGGTTAAGCATTTTTTGATTCCTTGTTTGAAAATATTTTACTTCTAAATTTTATAGGTAATTTGGCTGGGTATAATAATCTGGGTTGAAAATAATTTTTCCTTAGTATATTTATGACACTATTCTAGTGCTTTCTCACCTCTGGAATTGCTAGAAAAATGTCAATATGATTTTGCTTATTTAGGGGTGATGAGTTTTTCTAGTTTTTCTCTCTAGAAGATTTAAGGAATTTTATCTTGGGGAGTTTTAATTTTTACAATGACGTTTGGTACAATTTTCTTTTTATCCATTGTGATGGAATTCATCAGGGGTTTTAAGCTTGATGTCATATACCTTTTTGGAGTTGGCTGTTTATTGCTACATTAATTTATCTATTTTTAGTTTTTTTTGAGGATCTTCTTATTTTGGGTGTTGGAACATCTCTATTGGTATTCTAGATGTCAGATCTTTTCTCACATATTTTCTCTCTTTTATTCTTTTTTTTTTTTTTTGTCTATGTATTCTGGGAAATTTCAGAATTTTACTGGTCATTCTTTGTATAGAATTTTATTTATTTATTTATTTATTTATTTATTTATTTATTTTTTACCTTTCTTTTTTTCATGCCACTGCTTTGGAAACCCTTGTGGGGGAAAATATATATATATATATATATATATACCCTGTTAATTGTTGAAAATTTATTTTTCATCTATTGTATAGTTTGCATTCCCATTGACTTTATTCATAGTATTAACTCTTCCAAGTGTCTAACAATATGTTGAGTTTAGTTTGAAATTTTGGGAATGTCGTGAGTCTTTTTCATATCTCCATTTGGACAATTTTCTGGGAGACTTGGAGAGGCTGTATCAGGAGCCACTAGTCATACCAATTAAAACCAGAATTGGATCCTCTGTTTCTCAAATTAAGTTTACAAACTTGCCTCTTAAGTTCATAAACTATGTAATAACATTGGCATTTTATCACTTCCTCTTAACTTGTATTAAGTACTCTTCCATTGGTAATTTCCCGGTATGCATTTTGGCCCTAGTTGAAAAAAAAAAATCTGCCTTGCAAATGTAAAGGGCAGGTACTTCTAAGCCATCATTTGCACATCTTGGGGGGTATTTTAAGACAGAGACTTAAAGCCAAGTGGTTTTAATCACCTGAAAAGCAAGTTGCCCTGCAGTAATTCATTAAGTATGTGTATATGTGTATTTTAATCTGTTTTTGTCCACTGGAATCCTTAAATAGAAGAGAAACCATCGGAGACCGGTATTTTCAGGCTAGAATACCATGGTGCACATCTGCCTAATAAAGTTGTTGTTGAAGCCCTTCCTGTTGACATTTAACCTCAGGGTCTATGTAAAGCCCCTCATTCATTAAGCAGTTGATTCCATTAGCAGCAGGCTATGTCTGGGATCCTGGGGACCCTGCACCTGGCCTGCTTTATTCCTGACAAATCATCTGATTTTATTGATAGCCACCTGGAAAATTACATTTGGGGCAGGGGGTTAAGACACACAGCTTAGAACCCACTCCTCAGAAGGAGCAGCAAGAGACAGCTCACCCTGGTCACCTCTGCAGCCAGTCCATAAAAATAGTCATTTTTAAAGGAGTGACTCAATATTACTTTGCCAAGTTCATGCTGCTATTTTTTTCTCTAAGGGGTATTTTAAATGAGGCAAGTTTCTCTTCCAGTTCGCATTGCAGAGGGGGGCAAGGACAGCTCACAGCCTATCATCAAAGGCCTTCAGCAGCCCTGTTACCAGAATCTCTATATTATTCTGTCCCTCAGGCCTCACATGGTGCTTGTAGGGTGGTGCCTAGCAGTTTGGGAATAGCAATGCTTCTGACCCCATAGCAAGTCTTCTTTCTGGCTGCCACATTAGATCAAAAACTGTGTGGGATTATCCCTTCAGGAGGCAGTTCTCCTTTTTCAGTTGTTAGCAGGTGTTGCTGAACAGATTCACACTCTCTGGGGAGATGGGAAGCGCGTCGGTGTCAGAGGAAGAGATTTGCTTTGGGTTAACAGTGATGATGCCACACCTACACACACTTCATGCAGTTCCCAGAATTTCGTCCAGAGCTCTAAAGCAGCAAAGGCAAAATTGGTGAAAAGTGTTTTCCTTTTGGGGAAGAAGGAGCAGAAACCTCCTAATTACTACAGGAAAAGGAAGAGGTTTTAGGTTTTGTCAATTATTTTTCCAAGAAGATGGAAAGCTTGAGGGCACTCCCTGAAGTTGAGTCAGGAAACTTATTTTGAAAGAAAAAAAAAAGAAAGGAAAGATTGCACATAGTCTTAGAAATGAAACCATCTGTGACCCTGTTTCTTGAGATTTGAAAAATATGGAGCTTGAGGTTTCTGTGGCTTTTCTAGCAGCTTAGGTCTTATGAGCTCAAGTTTTCAAAAGAGCTTTTCTCTACAGAAATGTACAGTTGCATATATCTGATAATCACTGATTGGAGGGGAAGGTGACTTGAGGAAAAATTGGAATGGTTAAACACAATCAAGAAATAATAGCTGTTGTATAGATGAAACAGCCCTCCTGCGTTCAAGAGCAAGCTATTTCTCACACCAGACCGACTGAAGTATTCCAAAGCAGATCTCCTTGGGAAGCCTGTTTTAACAAGGAACTTTAAAAACATTTATAATTCACATGGCAATTAGCAAATATAAATGGTATGATGATTTTTTGGATGGCATGGTCTCCTGGAAAGACTGTAGAGTAGAGGAAATGATACTTTCTTTGGAATTAATGGACCTAGGTTTAGATTCCTTTCACACCACCTTTTAATTATGAGATTTTGAGCCATTTAATATGTTTAAAGCCATAGTTATTTATATCTCACTTTGACAAAAATGCAACTCCATTACAGGGTTGCTAATAGGAATAAATTAAAAAACAAAACAAAGCAAAACAAAATAACAACAATAACCCCTATACACAATGACTGAAACTAAAAAAAAAAAAAAAAAAAAAAAAAAAAAGTCAGATTTTCATTGCATATGAAATAAAATTAAACTTCTTGCCAGGACCTCTATGACCTTATAGGCACTGTCTCCTGTCTCCTGCCTCTTTATATGTTTCTATCTCATCCACTCACCCTCTGCTCAGCTCCATGCCCTCTTGGATTGATTTATTCCCATGATGTCAACATCAGTGATATCTTCTTAAAGATATTGAGATATTGTGATTTATAAGAAATATGTATTTGGTCATATAGATGATCAAAATGTATTACTCACACGTATCTGGTCATAATCCATAGTTTCTGGCTCTCCACTCCCAAAACTCTTGAATTTCCTATGATAAGAGAGCTAAGTGTGTCTCCTGTTATGTGAATGAAATGACCATTGGATCACTTAAGGGTGGGGGCTTTTTGCCAGAATCAGCTATGTGATTAGAGGATTGGACCTTTCAATCCCACCCCAAACCACTAGGGAGATAAGTGGGGCTGGAGGTAGAATCATTTACCAATGGCCAGCAATTTAATCAATCATGGCTACATAATGAAGTCTGTGAAAGCTCAAAAAGAAAAGTTCAGAGAGCTTCTGGATCGGTGAACACGTGAGCCTTGAGGACAGAAGCGTGATCTTGCCCCTACATTGTGCTATGCTTTTCTTCCATATGGCTCTGCCTGAATTATTATTATTCTCTAATAAACCAGTGATCTAGTAGGTGAAATGTTTCTCTGTGTTCTGTGAGCTGCTCTAGAAAATTAATTGAGCCGGAGGAGGGAACCTCCAATTTATAGCCAGTTGGAAGGATAGAAAACATACGACTGGCATCTGAGGTCCAAAGAGGGGTCCACTGGAACCTCTAATCTATGGCTTATTGGTCAGATGCACAGGCACAGGTGATAACCTGGGTTTGTGACTGGCAGCTGGAAGGGTGAAGGGCAGTCTTGTAGGATTGAATACTTAACCTGTGGGATCTAAGGCCATCTCCTATAGTGTCAGAACTGAACTGGATTATAGAACACCCACTGGGTATCTGGGTAACAACACTGCTTGTTGATGCAGTGGTAACTTCACACACACACAGGTTGAGATCGGTGACCAGAACCCAAATTAGACACCTTCCCTTGCCACCTTTCTTTACGTAATATAGTGTCCAGCAGTACCACCTCATCCATTCATTTTCATAGCATAGTTATTGAGCATCTCTTATATGCCAGGTGATGTTCTAATAGTTAAGACTAGAGTACTAAACAGCCCCCAGTTTCCTTGCTTTAATGAAACTTCCATTCTCATGAGGGAAGACAAATCATAAACAAGTAAATATCAGGATGATAATAAAAAGAGCTATTAAGAAAAGAGTCATTAAAGCAGTTGGGTAGACAACGTCTCCATTGTCTTCAATGTCTCCAATGAGGAGTGATTTTGAGCTGACACCCTAGCTCAAGCCAGAATCTTATAGCAAAAAAAAAAAAAAAAAAAAAAAAAAACAAAAGGACATAAGTTCCTGTAAATAGAAGGGTTTCCCATCCTGCTGTATGTTAAAGGAGCGGAAGGTTTTGTAACTAAAATAAGCCTGGATAAAAATGTACTTCTGCAAAACAAACTTGAGCTGTCACATCACTCTTTCCCACTGAGTTTCTTGACTTCAGGTGGGCAATAAAACTTTCCCAGGAAACCATCCTGACTGTTGGGCGAGAGGGCCTATAATTGGGTCCAAATTTATGAAGTGTTACTCTATACCATTTTCAGAAGGGGAGCTTTTGAAAACACAGAGTTGAATGTGTGGCTGTTCACTATCACCATCATTTTTCCCCTGCTCTTCTTCCTTTGGATAGCCATGTCTCTAAACCAACCACTACATGGCCAGCAGCAGGATCCTCTCACTGAGGGCATGGATGGAATGTCTATGCGGTCTGAGGCCAGTACCACTATTCTAGGTTCATTAGGCATCTATTCAATTGGAGCCATCCCAGTTCTGATGCCTTCAGGCCAGTGGGTCTGTCCACTGGGGCTATTTCTTCCTCTTTCCCCTCATTGCTTGAATATGTCTTCAGGGAGTTCCTTCTCTTCTCAGGGTGATGCTGGGAGAATGTTTTTCTTGAGTCCTTACTTGAAGAGAATTATGAACCACTGGGAAAAAGCTCTTCTGTTGATTAGGCTTTTTTTCTCCATTTGGGGGAAATCAAATGACTGAAATATAAATTTGATTTGAACAGTTCTTAAATATCTTTTTTTCAACATTGACAGGAATTTTGGCTTTGCATTTTGATTTTGCACATTTAAAAAGTGAACCAGAAAGACTCTTAACCACTAAAAGTAGAAATTGCAAGAAGCAATCTAAATACAAACCAGTAGAAATGATTATGATAAAATGTCTTTTGCATGTCTGATCTATAAACACATTTAATGGCCCACTCAGAGGATGATGGTATTATTATTGCAAGGAACATATTCATGGAAAGTGAGCCCCCAATTTAATTTTTAACCATCGCAAAGATTTGAAAAGACTGGCAAATATGGTTTTTAAAAATTGTAGCACTCACATAGACCTGTATTATATATATTTAGAGAAATTTGGAGAAAACCGAGACTGAGGAAGGTATTTATACTTTTGTTCCTGGGATGGACATGCATCAATCTAAAGAAATACTCCTAACTTCATAGAAAGCATTACTTGGGCTGCCCCAGACTAGTGGTGGGTTTCGAAGTTGTTAAGAATAAGAGAGTTCCTTTATTGTGTTATTGTTCCTGAAGGTTTCTAAATTCACTCATTCTCTGAGTGGTCCATTGGATAAGCTCTTTTCCACCCCAGTTAGCTAGCATAGAGCCCTGTGTAAGTATCTAAGCAAAGTAACATCACCCCAGAGGCGCCGATCACCATTAGATGGACCCCAGAGATAAAACTGTCTTGTCTTAAAGGCAACTGGAATAAAATCTAGCTGATGACGCAGAATGCAGTCTGTTCTTTTGAACCGTTGTCTAATTCTCTGCAGAAAGCCGTCTGTTTTCCAGTGTCATCTCTTCCTGCCTGGGTGGCTCCTCTTTTCTATTCTTTTCTACTGTACAATATCTTAATATCGAGACAGTAGAAGTGAGGGAAACTAACTCTGCCAGAACACTTGGAAATCTTTTATCTCTCTCACACAGGCACAGACTGAACTTCATAGCAGAGTTTCTGGTCTTTGTTTCTGATTCTAAACTGTGACACTCACATTGAGCTGTTGAGGTTCAGTGGCTAGAGCTAAACAGAAAGTGGCCCCAGCTGAGTCTCTTGCTGAGTGTAGATGTCACCAGGCACAGACCAGACCTTTTGGCACAGACCCAAAAAAACACCCAAATGACATCTGACTCACAACAATTTGGGGTGGTTTATTATTTGGAAAAGCCAATTGACAGATATCTTCTCTTAGGATTTCTGTTAGTTTGTTTATAAACCCGAAGTCCCCCCACCCCAAAAGTGGGATGCTTATTTCTCAATGCATCAAAGGATACTGGTACATCAAACTACAAAGTTCAAGCCAAAAGCAAAGAGGGGAAGGGAAGAATATTCCAGGAATGGTTATACCCCAAATTATGGCTTCCTAAGAACTTGACAGTCACCAGCCGACAAATTTGGGTGGAGAGAATATTTGGAGCTGTCTATGTTAAGAATGTTCTAATGAATCCCGTGGTGGTAGTAGCTTGAGTTTTGGAAAATTTAGAATAATTAGAAATGAAAAGCTTCTTACCTATGATGTTTCTACAAATTGTAAGCTCCCTCGTGACATTAAACAAAAATTGCTCTTCCGTGTGAAAGTAGGAAGAGACAATTTGGGATCTGTAGCCAGGGGCTCACATGCAAAAGTAGTGAATTAGATTCATTTGTTTCAATCTATTTAGCCACACCTCTAATGGTAATATTGCTATTTGATACATCATTTCTCTTCTTTAAAATTCTAAACTGTCACCTTTAAAACCTGACTATTTATTATTACATGTCATCTTTCAAGTCCAGAACAATCACAAAAGGAGACACATGAGATAGTCTTTTAATGCCAGGATTTATTATAAATCACAATTTCTTCTTTGCTCTGAAAAAAGAAAGGGGCAGAAGACAAAGATGACAGGGGCCCATGTGCTTAGTTACATATGATTTGAGACTAGAGTTAATAGCATGAAATATATTCATGCAGTGAACTTCTGCAAATGTGAAATTTCTGTGCTTCATGATCGAAATTCATTACCAATGGAAAGGTTTAAAACCAGAGAAAATGACTGGGGAAAACTGCTTGAAAACATAACAGGCTTGAAAAACAAGAGAAACAGGAGATAAAACTAAAGGGAATGATTTGGTGTTAAGACTGTTCAGTAAGATTTTATATGTATGTACCTATATAAAATCTTCACAGATGATCATGAATGTATGGAAGAAACTCTGATAGGGAAACTAAAAGTCTGAAATTGTACACATATCCAAACAGGATAATGCAGCATTTATGGAAGAAAAAGACTACATAGGTTTGAATTTATGTGGGAACTAGCCATAGGACCTTTTTCCTTCTACAAATGTCACCACATTTAAAAAAAAAAAAATCTTGGTTCAAATTCATATCGCTTCAATTCTGACATGGAAACTAGTAAAACAAAATATCTTTTGCCTTGGAGTAATTTCACACGTGATCTAAATTAAAGAAATGCGGTACAATGGAAGAAGGGCAATTTTGTGACTCTTAAATTCACAGCAATGAGAGTCAGGCTAGCATGTGTCAACACGTGGCCCCCTTTCATTTAAAGACATTAATGTGTTTGGACTGTGTCACATGCCCGTTTGTTCACTCAGATGTTTATTCCATATATTCCAATTGTTTCTGTCCTCGTGGAGCAAACAATCCAATGAAGGTGATGGACATGACTTAGAAATTAAAATGGTGGTATATACTGTGAGGAGAGGAGTGTAGCTGTGCAAGGTTATAGTAGGATGTGACTTGAGAAACCAAGGAAGACTTCTTCAAGGAAATGGGTTTCCTCCAGGAAAAGAGGAGTTAATTACTTCAGGGGAGGGGTGCGCAAAGGGAAGAGCATCTCAGGTTCAGAGAACATCACTTACAAAAACCGGTCCTGGCAGAAGAGGGGGAGTTCTACATATGATGCATTAAAAGGAGAGTGTGGTTGTCATGTGGGTGTTCACTAGGATCATAGAGTCATAAAATTTTAAGGCTGCAAGGGCACTATTGATGCTCTAGTTCAATCTCTTCATTTTACAGGTGAAGAAACAGACTCAGAGGGGTTAAGTGACTTGGCCAAGGTGACACTGCTAATGAGTGGTAGAGCTGGGATCAGAGCCCAGGGCTCCTAATTACCCTTTTAATGCTTTTCCACCACACCATGCTGATTCTTTGTATCTGTGTTAATGAGTAGATCAAGATGCTGTGAAATTAGCATAATAATTATTTGTATATAAATACTGCATTTAAAATGCTGCTATATAACAGAGCTTATCCTTCACAACCCACATCTGCAAACTGTCAGTGTATTAGTCCTGAAGAAGTAAATAATAGTTGGCTTTTTTTTTTATCATAAAATGATGCGGATCAAAACCGAAGCTCAAGACTTCCTTGAGTTAACACAATTCCTATATTAAAGGATTCTAAATTAATGACATTTCACTATACATTGATCTATTACTTTGTCCAATAACTATTGTGTGGGTTGTAGGCTTTGTGCTGGGACTAAGGTGGTCCCTTTTTAGTGAACAGGATGCAGGTACTTCTTTCAAGGAACTGGCAACCCAGTGATAATGCTTTTGCACATTTTTTAAAAAATGAAAGCTGACATCAGTGTTGTGAAGTGAGGATTGACACAAAAAGGATGAGATTTCTGGGCAGAATTTTAAAAGAAACCTTCCAAAAGAACATCTAAGGCAGGTAACCATTCTAAGATGAAGAAGCTTTCAGTGTGGGGGAAGGGGATGGGAGGACATTATAGTTGTTGCTTAATTAGACCTTGGTTTGGTCTTCAAATTGAAATTACCAATTGTATTCCTATGATAGATTGTACTACTTTGGAAAGCTGGTGATGAAATCCCACCATTGAATTACACTGAACTATAAACTTGGTTTGTTCTTAGGTGCATAGTGATTTGCTATAATAATGATCATCCATTTGCTGGACAGCTGAGATTTTTTAAAAGCTTGATTGCTTTTGGCATTGTGTTATTAGTTCTGGAAGAATGCTACACATTTGTAGAAATTCTCAGCTTGTACAAGCTAGAATATCCATCTTTTACAAATGCAAACCACTTAAGACCTGTGTGCTGGACCTCTGTGTTGTTTTGTTTTTTTTTGTTTTTTCCTGGCAGTTCTGCACAGACTATAAACTTTTGTTTTTCATTAACACTGTCATGAATACACCCATCTCTAAAACTTTAAGGGACTTAATTTGAGCTCACTGTGTTTTATGGACACAAGGGCCAAGAAAAGTCCCCAAGAAGGGTACATGCTATCAATTTTCTTTGGTGAATAAAGCCTAACACATTTCAGACAAACCCCTTTCTAAGAAATACACTGCATATCTCTATCCAAATACTCATCTGATGAGAATCTAAAACCCCTACTGAATTACACGGGACGAGAACCTGATGATGTTGATTCTTTCAAGATCACTGCAGAAATCGACTCTCATCTCTGATTCGGGTACCTTTTAGTCCATCCATCTTGAAAATGTCTATGGAATGATTCTGTTGTACCTTCAGAAATGAAATTCATAGGCATGGATTTTCTCACACAGCAACTTTATATACAAAGATGAGAATAGCAGAAAGGTCATTTCCAAAGAAAGTGACATTTATTCTGTATTCACTGAAAAGCCGAAAGAGTTTTCTCATTCACCCATACCGACCGAGCCCTGCGTCTCCCTCAGAAGACGTGAAAGAGACCTCTCCCATCTGCTCTTGCATCGAACTTCAGGCGCAAGACCTGTCCAGACACAGTGGCTTCTTTCAAGGATGAACCTGCTGTGCTCATCAGAGGCTCTATTTTGTTTATAGTTCAGGCTTGTTTGGCAGGTTTTGTTTATTTTGTTCAATACCACTACGCAAATGCCTGCCTCCTTTCTGAATTAGTTTCTCATACATGTACCCTCTGGTATCTTCTCCTTTAAGATAAGGTGTTAGCTGTGAAGATTTATATACACACATATATGTACATTTTCATGTAAACATGTATGTTGATCACACATGCATGCACACATGCGTGTATACCATGTACGTATACATATATGTGAAAGTGTATACATGTGTGTGTATGTATGTGTATATGTATGTATATGTATTCAAAGTCAGTGGTTTCAAAAGAAATGTACCCAGACATCAATTATTGATGCTAGTGGAGACCAAGACTAAGAATAGTTGAGTGAAGTCAAATCAACAAAGACTCCCCAAACCCCACATTAACAATGGTTTTGACCTCATTTGCAACATGTTTTTTTTCCCTGACCTCTTACTAACCAGACTACCAGCACTGAGTTTGGAACAACAAATGCTGCAGAGAAGTCATGCAGTTGTTTCACATCAACTTGAGAGTGAGTTCTAGCCATTCTTGTGGTGCTGCTGAGAATAAGGGCTGTAGGGGCGAGAGCAGAGAAAGGAGGGAGAAGGCCAGTAGGACAGAAAGAATCCCCTGCATTCTGGTTTTCCCTGCATTGGAGCTTTATGACTGCCATCCCACATAATGAATAGTTAGGAGTCTACTGTCTTTTCCTCAAATGAAACTTATTTTGTTGCAAAACAGTATTGCAGAATGACTGAGCATCCTGACTCTAAGTAAATCATGGCTGTGTCACCTACTAATAAACTGTGTGACCTTGGATAAATTACACAGCCTCTGTGTGCTTTTGGATCCTTTCTCTTAAGCAGATTTCATAATAGTCCTTACCCTATCGGGTTATCATAAAGATTAAATGAATTAATGCATGTGAAACAACTATAACAAATCTTGGCATATAGGAAGTGTTCAGGATTGTGAGCCATTAAGGAACGCCCCATCAGAGACAACCTAGGTCATTGGGAAATTTAAAATTTGGAAGGTGAGAGACCATGCCATTAAATTGCAGGCTAACTAGAACTGTAAATCTGGCTGTTGAAATAATAAACAGAGTAATTATTGGAGAATTAACAGCAACTCATATACTATTATATTTAAGACTTGAACCTTGCTCGAACTACTTTTAACTTCTTTAATGTTTAAGACCTATAAATGTCAGAGCTCACTAATTTCTTTGGCTTTCAATAAATGCCAGTGACTTTGAGAATTGTTATCCCTTTAGCTTATCTGGCAAGAGCACAGGCTTAAAGGGTATCCAAGAAAGCAGTGATTACAGTGATGACCCATTCTCTTCCCAGGAGAAAATGCAAGTTGCTGGGGTCAACCAGCCTCTTGGGCCACAGTCCTTCTGGGGACCTTTTGTGTGGCATCTCTTGAACTAGGTGCTGAATGAGACTTCCAAAGACAGAGAGGACAGTTCTCCTTCTGTTAAAGAGTAGTCTACTCACCAGGGGGAAATATGTTGACAAACATATACTAATGTCTAATTTCTCTACAATCCTCAGAGAATGTGATAACTTTATCAAGTAAAATGTTCCAAATAACCAAAGCTTTTCCCATTTGGGCCCCCCAAAAGCGATTTAAATATTTCAAATGGAAATCTGTCTGATAGAAGTTGCACATGCTTGAGCAGAGACTCTGGAGAAGAATTTTGCATTTACTTAATAATGCAGGATCATCATTATGTATATCAATAATTGAGCTGTGCTGAAGTATAGAGGACCACTGAGGTATGAAGGACTGTTTGTCCTTGTCTTAAGTGACCCCAGATAGATGTACCTTTTATAGTTCTTCTGTTTCTTTCCTTATAGATAGGCAGTTAGCTTCCTTTCAATAATTCAGGCTAGTCTCTTCTAGTGGGTTAGACATCCAAAAAAACCACACCAAAACAAAACAGATTGTCAAAATTCTGTCCACCTAAAAGTAACTTAGGTCTACATTATTTTCTTTAAAATAAAGGTAAATGTAAGGGAAACGTCTCTTGAATACCTCCTATGTGCTAAGTATTTCTGCATACATTGTTATCATTTGGCTTCTTAACAGCTTTGCATTATAAAGGAAATTACTGTGGCTTAAGGGTTCTCTAATTTTACCTAGATCAGTGCTTCTCAAAGTTTAGTGTGCCTAGGGACACCCGGTGGCTCAGTGGGTTAAAGCCTCTGCTTTCCGCTCAGGTCATGATCCTGGGGTCCTGGGATTGAGCCCCACATCGGGCTCTCTCTCTCCCTGCCTGCCTCTCTTGCCTACTTTTAATCTCTGTCAAATAAATAAATAAAATCTTAAAAAAATTTTTTTTTCGTGTGCCTAAGAGTCATAAGAAGGTCTCTGTAGAGCAATTTTGTGGGCCTCTTCTCCAGAGATTCTGATTCAGCTGGTCGGGGTGGGGCCTAAACATTTGCATCTCTAACATGGTCCCATGTGATGCTAATGTTGACAGTCACTGAATCTGCCCTGGATGATGCAAGTAGGGAGGAGATGGTTGGAATTCCAGCCAAAGAGTGTGTAATATCAGAGCGCACGATGTTCATAAATTACACTGCCTTGCATATGGTGGCATAAATTTTGCCTAGTGGAGACCTACTTTTTGCTTATTTAGAGAGTCTGAATTACGCTCCAGTATATTTGGTAGAAAAGTCCATGACTCCAGATTCAGCAATATTGGCTACCCAATTAGCTCCTATGCCATCTATGGATATATAGGTATATATTTCATTTTTATAAATATTACAGGTCAGGTGTGGTTGTACATGCTGATGATACAGCAGGAAACAGTCTTTTTCCTCTTGGAGCATATATTCTATAAAGGGGAATCAGGAATAAAAATACAAGCAAATAACAGAACAAGATAATTTCAGAAACTACTAAGTGCTATGATGAAAGTAATCAGGGCTGGCATGATAGAGCATGACTGTGGGAAGTTACTCTGGACTGGACAGATATCAGAGATCTCTCAAAGGGGGGATCTTTGAGCCCCTATCTTAGAGACATGAAAGAACCAAAACATTTGAAAATCTGTGAACAAATCCTTTCAGACAAAGTGAAAGGTTTCTGATTTGGGGAATTAGCTTAGTGTGTTCAAGAGAGAAAAAGCTATCCAGTGTGTTTGTGGCCTGTGCGGGTCATCAAGGGAGCAAGCAGTAGGAGACCAGTAAAGTTAGAAAGATGGCACAACAGAGTTGGAAAACTATTCTTGGTTCGAGTGTTAGACAGTGGGAAGAAAGGAAAATTAAGCCGTGAATGTGACCAGAGTAACAAAAACATTGGGAGAAAGGCTTTGAGAAGGGCTGGTGATGAATGAGGATCTGAAGGTAGAGAAGGTTGTATTTGGTGGACGTGGGTATGAATGATATTGCTTGGGCATGCTTCGGAGGAAAAAGAAAAGCTTTTATAATGGCATGAGCCAAAACTTAAAGGTATTAATTCCATTAGACATTAAAATCTGTTTGTGATCAACCCTTATTAATACTTAGTGTCCTGGCAAGACTTACGGGCAGTAGGAATGGCTTAGAATTTAGTTTGGTCATATATAAACATATATGTAATCATGGGTTAATCATAACCATGAATTAGAATCACATGATGTTTAAAGAGACAGCTGCCTGGCCCCCATTCCAGATGAATTAAATTAGAATCTGTGGGTAGTTGGGCCTAGGGTGATGTGTTTCGTTTTGATGCACACACCACCCCCAGCTGAGAATCATTATCCTAGAGCAGGTGTTAGCAACCTTGACTGCACATTAGAATCACTTGGTTAAGCTTCAAAAAATAACCTGTGCCCAGGCCTCACCCCAGATCAATTAAATCAGAATCTCTGTGAGTTGGAGGACATTTAATGAAAACAAAAACACCAAAACAACAACAACAAGCTTTCCAGGTGATTCTAACATGCTGCTGACCTTAAAGGGCCTAGGGCTAGGCAGGTAGATGAAGCCCCACCCCCACCCCCTGAATTTACACTCTAATCAGGAAGCCGTGAATAAATGCAAAGCAGTGTGCCACTCAGAGTAACATTAAAAAAAAAACGTAGTGTAGGAAAATTAGAGAGACAGATTAATTCTGTCAGTGAGGGGTCAGGTAGGATGACCAACTTGTCCCAACTTGCTTGGATTTTTCCTAGTTTAAACATGCAAATTCCAAATCCCTGGAAACTCCTCAACTCCATGCAAACTAGGATGGTTGGTCCCATTCAGAGGTAGCAGAAGTTTCAGATGAGGGATTTGAATGGTAAAAGGAGATTGCCAAGTGGACCTCATGGACCATACTCAGAGGAAGACAGATCTCATTACTTCTGTGGGTTCTTCAGATGGTATACCCTAGGAAGTTGATGAGTCTTCAAAGCCTGGAACCCATCGTGGCTTTGCTACACACCCTAAGTTCACCAACCTGAGGATCGAGGTAGCAGCTCTAAAGAACAGAGCTTGCCACTTATCAAAGCTGGTGCTGGGAAGACGATTTTAAAACGATTTTAAATTTAACTAAATTAAATTTAGTTGGAAAGTTTTTTGCGCTCTTGAGGGAAATTGCCCATATAGGTGTTTCTTCTATTGTAAGAATAATAGTGGAACTGCAGAAAAATAAAACATAACTAATTTTACAAGTCAATGTATTTCCACACCAGTTAATGATCCTATTTTGATACCTGAAGTATCATGGTACAACATTGGTGTTTGGTGGATGATAACATTTTTTTTTTTAAGATTTTATTTATTTATTTGACACAGAGAGATCACAAGTAGATGGAGAGGCAGGCAGAGAGAGAGAGAGAGAAAGGGAAACAGGCTCCCTGCTGAGCAGAGAGCCCGATGTGGGGCTTGATCCCAGGACCCTGAGATCATGACCTGAGCCAAAGGGAGAGGCTTAACCCACTGAGCCACCCAGGCACCCCGGATGATAACATTTTGATGTCACTGTTTTACCAGTGATTTCTCTCTTCCTTCTTCATACACAGGCCCATTTTTTTAATTGGATGGGTCTCAAATAGCAGTTCTTGTTGGCATTCACCCACATCTCTTAGCTTTTTTACCTTTAATTTTAAAACAATATAAACAAAGAAAGAGTATACTAAGCCCTTAGCAATATCACAAATAGCAAAAACAGCAATAAGAATAAGTAAAAAATAAAATAAAAATAAAGTAATCTGCAACACTTAATCCTTGAAGATGATGAGTCTATATACATGATTTGGAATTCTTCTGTATAGGAGATTTGTTTATTCTCTCATTTATTCATTTATTTATTTATTCAGCCACTTATTTATATCAGGGTGGACACATGGATGTTTATTTTATACTTTGAGCTATAATCCAACGTTATGTTATTTACTTTGTTGCTCAGACTGTTCCGGCTTGGCCAATGGGAACTCTTTCATTTCTATCTTCCTTTGAGATGTCTCCCATCATTTTGTTTTTTGAGCACTTTCTTACTTAATGATACTACATGATGTTCCAGACTCGTCTGGCATGTTTCCTGTCTTTAGCTGGGGAATGGCATTAGAAAGTAAGATCTGAGGGCTGGTGTGCCACCTTTATTTTTGAGAGTTAGACTTAGCCAGACAAAAATATTAAACTTTTGTCTGCATCTGGGATGCTGATTTGCTGTTAACTGTGCTTTTCAAATTTTACTGAATGCAAATTCTCTTCAGCTTTTTTGGATACAGATAGTACCATTCTTAAATGCAGCTGTAAGACCTACATAGATGGTTTTCAGCAGCTACCCAATTATCTGTTTAAGATTTGATTTCCCACTTTTTGGATCTTCCTCCTGTTCTCTGTGTTCTGGTAGATTTTTCAAAGTTCCCTATTTAGGCCTGGCTTCCATGTTTGACTTATCTTGTGACCCACTCAGACTCTTGTTTCTAACATCTGAACCCAGTGAGGATAGTGTGTATTTGGTCTGCTCTGATGTCCCCCAGTACCTTCTGTATTTTCTGGCAGAGTGAGCACTCAATACCTATTTGACAAAAATGAAAGAACCAATTAATACACTCTTATAATTGGATCCATACGATGCTATTAGTGATTGGCAACAGCTGAGCATGATCTCCTTTTGAGATATCACAGGTGGAAATTGCAAATAAAAGCAGAGGGGGTGCTGCAAGAGATGGCAGCTGTCAGGGTGTTCAATCCCAAGTGGGATTGAACCTTTAAAATTAAAGGTAATCCCAAGGAGCACTTACTTAATTACTTTAGTCAGAAGACCTCTGGGTTAGAGGGGACCTTGAAGGTGTTTAAGCCTATTCTTGCATCTCCCCCATCTGACACTTGGTTCTTCTGTGATCTAGAATGATTTACACTTCACATAAGATGGAAACATAGTCCAAGGAAGCCTTGCTCCATGGAAGGAACCAGTAGGTACTAGGGCATGGTAGGTAGGGAGAGGGGCACTTTCTTTTCTCTTGTGAGGAATTAGCAAGAGAAAGGGAGGGGAGCAGGGGAGCTCACAGATAGTAAATGTCTACTGTATGCTTGATTCTGTGGTGAGTCATGTTTTCCCCTTCTTCCTTCTTCTAGCACCCCTTTTTCTTCTTCCTTTTGCTCTCTTTTCCTCTCTCTTCTTCTCCTTCTCCTTATACCCCTTACATCCTCTTTCATCCCTTTATATCCCCTTTCTTTCTCTTTATACCCGTTCCAATCAACCATCTTCTCTCTCATTCCATTCTCCTCTTTTTCATCATCTGGTTTCATAACTTAATACGATGTGGACTTCCAGCTTTTGGTCCAACATGTCAGGCATGTTAAGAGCTTAGAAGTTGTCAGTTCATCCTGACAACAAATAAAAAGGTAAACCAACTGAAAGTTAACTCTTAGATCCACCAGAGAGCAGAGGTCCCAGGACGAGTGGCTAACTCCCCAAACGGGAAAGCCTGAGAGGTGTATATAGAGAATCGCAAGTACTGGAGCGGAAACCTCCAAGGGAGTCAGTGTCAGTGTGGGAAAGCCTGAATTGTAATCAGTGAATTGCTGGAGGCTTAGTGGAGACAAGTTTGAGTGTCAAGAACTCCAGGGTGGCCTAGTTATGGGGAACACCAGACGGTGGTGAGTTTTACCTTTGAGCATTTGGCCAGGTTCTCATAGTGAGTATCAGAGAAAAATCCCTTCATGCTTCTAGCAGGGGCAGAAGAAATCTAGTTATTTTGAAATAAGCCAGAGCACTCCACTCCTTGTAACAGAAACTATTCAGTAGAAACTATTTTACTAGGGCTTAGATTCTTGGGTCTTTATCAACTTTTAACTGACCTGGGGCAAAGGAAATACCCAACTTCAGCTCACTGTAGCCATTTTGTCCCACCTAAGGCTGTAGAGGAAAGGACTGTGAAACTCATAGGAAGTTCACAGTCCACAGACACAGGCTCACTGAAGACAGAGACCTAATCATAGGGCATAGACCACTTCTGCTCCCCCACACCTCACCATCATACTACTGAAGACTTATTTAGCACAATATTGAAGAAACAGAGCAAGCATCAGAACCAGACTCAGATATGACAGGGATATTGAAATATACTATGTGTGAGGTGTTTGGCACTAACCCACAAGACCTAGATATTATTTTGGCTATTTTATAGATAAAGGATTTGAGGCTTTGAGAGGTCAAGTAACTTATTCAAGGTCCCACAGCCTCTCAGGGCAGGTACTGGGATTATCTCAATATTTTGTAGTCCAAAAAGAGTCTTTGTAATGATGCTTATCTCTTACAGTTGTGTTGTACAATAGGGTAGCCAATACACTGATAGTTATTTAAATGTAAGTTATAATCATATAAAATTAAAAATTCATTTCCTTAGCTTCATGAACATGAATTCATGGCCTCATTAGCCAGGTGAGACTAGTGGCTTTCACACTGGACTGAATAGATAAAGAATCAGAGCATTATTGCAGAAAATTCTACTGGGCAGCATTTGCTAGAGTATTAGAAGGCTAGGAAACAAACAGTTTCCTTCATACCCAACTTGGAAGGCATTGTGAAGACCAGCTACCTCCTTCCTGCTAACCCTGCATCTTGTCTTCTTAGTACACTGGACACCTCCTGGAGGAAGATGTAGCTCTTACCAATAATTGTGATGGGCTCCCAAGGGTGCCCCCATTATGCTTTCTTGTATAAGCAGGAAAAGCAGCCAATAAAGCCCATTTTGCTCTATCTTTTCCTTCAGTAGCAACTTACAGTGGATGGATTCTGCTTCTCATTCTTGTTTCAGAATTCTTTCTTGTTAGTCATATAATATTGAAGCTTATCCAATTTACATCTGCCCTTCAAGGGCTTATATCTGGTTCAATTTTTTTAAATCTCTAATTTGATCTGGGAATAATGTCAGGTCTTTTCCCCACAGCTCTGGTATACACTTCTCATAAACGCATGCCATCCACATATGAAGATTGAGATGGTCTGTGCAGATGAGGTTGCTTGTGCAGTTGTTAAAGTCAAGAGATATCTTTTGAGGAGAAGATGTTCAGTTCCTGAATTAGAGCTTCTCTAAACCTGGGGCTTTTTCAGTTATCCAATGGACTTCTGATATACTTTCTGACTTTCTAAATAAATGCTTGTCACAACAGAGCTGTCCTTTGAGGGGTATAGGTAGAGGGATCAAAAACCATATGTGGGGTGGGTGTGTATGGTCCCATCTCCAGGATCCAGGAAGCCTGCAGGGGGCAAGAAGCCATGTGATTCACTCTTTTTGCTGCTGTTGTTTGTTTTCCACATTTAATTTTAAGCAGTTTTGTGGCCAGAAGGCCGTGAGCTTACATAGGGAATACTTAGCATAGTGTAGAGTGGGCAGTGTTTTAAGGGGCCTTTCGTGTTATGAGAAGTAGGAGGAGCAAGTATGATGGATGAACTTGAAGTATGCTAGTGAAATGCCCTTGGAAGCTGAAAACAAACCAGCTTGCTTACTACACCTATCTTTAAGAGTTAGTATAGCTACTCAAATTTCCCTGACAGGATCGTCACATATGAAGTGATTATAAGCAAAGAAGAAACGAAAAGATGAATTGCCTCAAGGAACTTAAGTAGAGCAATGAAAAAAGTCTCAAATATCGGATCATAGACCTTGGTTTCTGAATGCCCTTAAAGCAACAGAATAGCTACCTAAGATGAGAGAGACTGAAACCCAGGAGTTTCTTATTAACAACTTAAAACAAAGTTCAGACCCCTTCATAAAGTTTTGACTCATTCAGGGCTCAGAGATGGAGTTCTGTCTGATTCTTTCCCTTGTTAGTATTGAAGAAGAACTGATTTGGAAACATCACAATAAAACTAACTCAAACTCAAATTCCCAAAGCACAGAATATAGAAATAGACATTTATTTCTTCTTCAGTATAGTGGAGATTTTCTATAAATTTAACTTCTGATTAGAAAACTTCTTACATTGGAAAATTTCAGCAATGAAATTTTGTAATAAGCCAAATGCAGGTCTGCTTGAGGTCGAATGAAATTTAGATGAAAAGTCCAGGATTATCAAAAAGAATGAGGGAACTTCAAGCTTCTGTACATTCAAGGTCAACGGGTTGGATTCTTTCATTTTTGATTTTTATGGCAGCACATAATTTCTGTTCCTACTTGGCTCCTTGCTTTTTTTAAAGCAATAAATTTCAGGTTATGATAGTAAACCTCACTTGTAATGAAGCTTGTATGTCTCCCTAACTGAATATTTCTATAGCACCTGTCACTTTTACGTGCTGGAGATTATTTCCTTTTATAGAAAATAACAACACATGCAACTTGACCATTTGATTTTCTAGTGATATTTTATAGCAAGATGTACTAATTCAGTCACCTAATTATTGAGAAACTGAGGCATAAAGAAATGAATCAATAGTAATCAATTTGCATTGAACTCACCCTCTTCTAAAATATGAAAGAGTGCAATACTTGTTAAGCATCTATTTCCATACATATTTTCTCAGTCAATTCATGGCACGTCCTCTACGCCAACTGTTGGGCTATCACCTTAGCGCTGCCTCTGTCCCTCCCGGTATTGTTGCCTTACGTTCTGATGTCATCACTGTACTTTATTTCCACTCTTTACACTAAGATTGTGAATGATTTAAAGACAGAGATAGTTCTTTGAACTTGTATTTCTCTGTCATAATACCTAACATGAGTACTTGACACAGTCTGATCCAAATGACAATTATGACAAAAGATTACCACCAGATAAGTTGCTGGAGACCTCTGTGTGTTAGTCAGGAGGCTCATGGTTCTTTGCCTTTATAAGGGAGTGAATAGAAGCTGAGGGAATTTGGGGGAAACCAGAGAAAATCTTCATCCTGTCAGATTTTCCCAAGATGGATGCTGTTCTATAGTTCCTCTTGGGGGACTCTTACCCTTTATTCATTCCATATTGAATAGAGGGAAGGACTCTAAGGAAGGGATTTATGGCTGAAAGCTTTCTTAATTATAGGCTAGTATAATAAGTCCTTCCACTATCTTAATGATTGGGGAATTAAGAAGCTCCTTAATAGAAATTGACAGGATCCATTGTCATTGTGAAGAAGTTTCTGTTATGGTCTGGAGTATCCTGCCAACCATCCCAGGATTTAGGGTTCCCCAAAGGCTCATTAACATCTCAGACCATAAGGTCTCCAAAGAAGGCACTAATGGTCTACCTCGTTATGATCTGAGGATAATGACTGCATGACATCCGTATCCATTGAGATGATAATGGCTCTGTAAAAACTGTTATGATGTCAGCAGAAGAAAAAAAAATCTCATTTGTACTTTATAATCTTTGGTTTCTAATATGCCATAGTATCTAAATTATACTAGAATTATTTTACAAATCTGGCTTAATAGAGGCAATGCATATGATGCTCTGAAAAAAAAAATCAAAATCCTCTCTTAAAACAGCTGTTATCACCCTTATATTACTGCATAAATGAAGGATAAGATTAGTAATGCTCTCACAGTACTGAAATACTTATGAGTAATGGAATAAAAAACAAAGACTAAATTTTCCTAATTTACATAGTCATTTACTCCTGAGAGTGAAAAGAAGTTCTGTTTTTAGACTGCCCCAAAACAACAAAGAGAAAAGCTCATAGTAATAATAATACTGATACTGAGTACTTATTATGCATCATGTCCTCAGCTAAGTAATTTTCCAGCAACATCTCATTTAATGCTTACAAGTCATCTCTGAGAGGGGCATCTCCATCACCCTCACTATACCGGTGAAAAGGATTTGCACATGGATTGTCTAGACATGCCACAGCCAAGGTGGGATTCAAACTCCTTCAGCTTGACTTTAGACTTGTGCCATAATGAGGGGGATTGTGTGCTAAGAAGGGCTTTGGATTCCCGTATTGGGAGAAATGGGCTCCAGCTTGACCACTAACTAACTGTGTGATCTTGGACAAATTATTTCACCTCCAAGGACTTTTGGCCTACGAAATCTTGGAGGCATTTTTCAGTCTCCATACTTTAACTGACAAGAGCAGAGCTAAAATCAGAATTTTGACATCATCCCCACAATAGCTACCAGTATTCAGTGGTAATAATATCATTGTTTTCCCATTATAACCCAGTTTAGCTGAACATATTTCCATTTGGTGGCAGGTTGTGGATTTTACCATAGCATCATTGTTTTTACCTCATAACCTCATTGTTTATAGGAAGCATATGGGGGAAAAAAGACATCCTCCATTATTGCTTAACTCAGTAAAGTACACACAAAAAACCATTTTTCCAATCAATTTCAAAAGTGGAGATGTGTCAACAAAAATCTTTTAGTGTTAATACTGCCTGTTTATAGCTCGAAGCATTTCCTTGTGTATAAACATAAGAGAGTGAACGAAAATTTTAAATATATTTGTTTATTGAGTATTTAATAACAAACCAGCATAAAAGGAGTCATCGTATATATTAACAAACTCTGCCGTTACTCTTTAAAGCCATAAGCTTAGGGATTTGTCAGAGTTTAAGCTGCAGTACTCACATCGTTCCACTAGAGGGGTGAATTGTTCCTAATGAATAAACCTTCAGTGTTTGGGGAGGGGACGGAGGAGGTCTGATAACTTACAATGATATCTTGGACTCTAAAAATGGAGCCGCTTTTACCATATCATCTATCCTCAGCACTGCTAACTATAGAATAGAGAGTTCTAGAAAAGAGATTTTAAAGCTCAGGGATTAATGGAAATACAATTTATCTTGACATGAGATGATTTAGACTATGAAAGGAAAGAATTTGACCATTGTGCCCAAGATGTAGCAAAAGGTGATAACTTGGCTGCATGATGACACATGAAGACAGAGCCAACAGGGGGAACTCAATGGTAGTTCTGAGTATCTGAGGAGAAGCTCCCTGAGAAGCTCAAAGCATTTATGGCTTCTAGAATGGTTTTGTAGTAAAAGAGTCATAATTTTTACACAAAACAAGATTAATTAAGGAAACAATAGGCCCAGGAGTACAGCCCAGGATTTACTACTTGGTTCTGGTAAGAGGAGGTGCTGCTGCAAATGTTTTTTTGCTGCAGAGTTTATATCCTATTTGCTACTGTGTTCTCCAATGACAGGAAGTCTGACTGTAGCAAGCAAACTGTTGAAGGAACAGAAATGTCATAAGCTACAGGACTGATCAAAAAATGTAGATGAGTGTATGCTAACCACCACTGTTTAAAAATGAAAAGCCGAAAACTAGTTTTTTCATGTTCTGGCAAAAGGAAAAATGCTTTAAACAAATCTCAAGGTATTTCCAGTCCAGTGTTGTGCATTGGCTTTATGTGCACAGAATGTAGACATCATTTTTGATATTCTGCTGTTGAAAGAGATGCAGAGATATAAAAATTAGCAGAAAGGAAGCAATTCAAAAAAGGCATATTATTAAAAGAAAAAGCTATTCGAACGTGAGAGTTTGTTCTACAGTAGTTTCCAAACTTCACAAGCTTGTTGAAAGGTCCTTTTCTTAGAGGACTTCACATAGAACTCTCCATCAATAGAGAGTCCTCTCAGTGTGTGGCATGGGACAGTTTCCGATATGTAAAGGAATACTAGCTGTTACTCAGGATAGCATTTACATTTGTGAAAAGCACAGTTAAGTGTTCATGCATGTGTGCACACGCGTGTGCACACACACAATCAATCTTCATTATTCAGATTCTGCATTTGTGAATTCACCTACTTGTTAAAACTAATTTGATAAAACCCCCGACCAAAGCTCATGGGATATTATGATTATTTACAGACATGCCCTGACAGGGTGATACTGCCTTATTGTTTTCGTTTTCATACTGTATGCACATGACCTTTCTGTGATCTATTTATGGCCACATTTTCCTACTTTTTGTGCTGTTTTGGTGATTTCACCATTTCAAATGGTTCCCCAGCATAATGCTGACATCCTGTCTAGTGTTCCTAAGGACAAGAAGGCTATGCTGTGTGCTATGGAGAAAATACGTGTGGAAGATGAGCTTCATTTGGATAGGAGTCAGGGCACTGCTGGTCATGAGCTCAGTGTTAATCAATCAACAATAATATTGCATAAGGTGCCTTTAAACAGAGACACATAAAACAGTATTATGCATTGATGGTTTTATAAAAACATTGGGACCAGAGGCTCGTAGGAACCTAACTCTATATTTCCCCTAGGAGCAATGGTTCAATATTTGTTAATTCAGTGTTTCTGGAGACTTTCTAGAACATAACTACTGTAAATACTGAGAATCACACAGATAGGTAGATAGATGGCCAGACAGATAGATAGGTAGATAGATGGAGGGAGGGAGAGTAAATGGAGGATTTGATATGTGAATTTAAAAAATTATAAATGTGAAAAAATTATAAATGTGAATATTAAAGTACCTTTTGTTCTGGAATAATCATCTCTGCTGATGATTTCAGTTTGAATCATCTCTGGTAGTTCCTCTCTGACTACCAGCTCAATAGGTAGCATAACCATCATTTGACTCCCATCACCAATGCTGGACACATTAACTCATTCTCAAATTCTGCCTCTTCCATTATCCTCCATTGTCAATTCCTCAGATAGTCCTGTTGATCTGACCTTGCAATAACTCTGAGATCTGTCCTCTCTTTTCTATTTCTCTATTAACTTAGCTCAGGTTCATGTCATTTCTTACCTGGACTACTGCCATGGGCTTCCAATGGACCCCCAGCTTTTTATCTTGATCCCTGCATCCATTCTCCCCAGGGCTGTCAAATGTGAATCTTTTTGTAACAAAAATCTGATCATATCACTGCTCTGCTTAACTTCCCACAATGCCTCTATATTGTTCTTGCATAAAGGAACATCTCTTTGGCTTAGCTTGCAAATATCTTTCTGATCTGTCCCTTGCCTACCTGTCCAGGCTTTCTCCTCATCATTTGCCCCATATGCTCACTCTTTTATTTTGGGTGCACTAAACCACTTTCAATTACTTAAACATGATAACATACTGTTCCTTGCCTCCAAGACTTTGTACTTGCAATTCCTACCTTTTGGAATCTTCTTCATACTTAAAAAAATCAATTTGAATGCCACTTACTCCAGGAAATCCTCATTTGAACAAAGCCCCTTACAATCTGTGTTAGGTATTTCCACAATATCCCATTCTTAACATTCTTATAGCACTTGTCTGTATCTGTCTCCATTTGGGTTCATGTAGAAGCCAATCCTGACACAAGAATGCAAGTGTAAATAGTTTAATAAGGAGCTGAGTCTAAGCAACTCTAGTAGGGGAGTGAAGAAACGAGTTGGGGGTGGGTGGGAAGGAAATAAATAACATATACATCATCAGACAGGTTACTATATTTGGCAACTAGAACATAAATCAGCTGTAACCTTGGGAATCATTGTCACACATGTGCCTTAGAGTTGTGTTTCAGTGGAAGGGTGAGGGGCCTGGGTTATTTATAGACCAATGCCCATTTGTCGCTTGTTCAATTGCTATTGCTAATGGATTGAAGGTGTTGGGGGGAAGGGGATAAATCCCAGGCTTCTCTGGCTTGCTATATACATGAGACCTCAGCAAGAAGATGAACATGCTATGAGCAAGAGCTCAGGCTGGTGCCCACAGAAGTGCAAGACTTGAGAGGATATGGACATACAGCTGACAGCCAAAGCCACCTTCCCACCAGGTATGTGATAATCTACCTGAGAACCAGGGCCAGATAACTGAATGTTTAATGCTACACTATTAACTTCCCCAAGAAGACACTTGTGGTAAAACTGAAGTGTAGATTTTAATCCAGTTTTGTCTGACTTCAAATTCAGAACTCCTTTGGCCACACTAGACAGCCACCCTTCCCAGAAGAGAAAGAAGATGAGGAGTGGAAACACAGGTGCACAGGATAAAATGGGTACACTGGGTGCTTTAGGGATGCTGAGTTGCACTTAGAGAATTTCAGTTCAGCTTAATTATGTGCAAGGAACTAGATTCTTTCCTGTGGGATCATAAAAAATAAGAAACTGGCTCATCTTCCACTATCTTGTAATCATCTATGCATGTTTGGTTTATATATATGAGTGTGTGTGTGTGAAAGAGTGTATGTGGTGGTAGAGTAGGCAGATACTCAAAGAAAATTTTCAAGAAAATGATGCCCACTCTACCAACCTTATTATCTTTTGCTAGCTTCACCATGGCCATAAATATTTTTTTGGGATGAAATTGCTTGTCAAGAATAAACCATAGTTTAGGGAAAAGAGCAAACAGTTCATGGTGTTGAAGCCCTAGGTTCTGTGCCTCACACTGCCTCAAGGTTGCTGTGTGACTTTGGATTAGGACTCATTTTCCTGGCCTCAGTCTCCTTATCTACGGAACGGACTGGTCGTAAAGGGACTTGATTATATGAGGAGCTGTAAGGTTCCTTCCAGTTTGATAACCGCCATGCCATGCCTCAAAATAAGCTGAATGCCAGGCAGTTTCAGATGAATAGTCTTTTATTTCTTTTTCTCCAAATGAATTCTGTGACAGTTTAGTATTTACTTTTTAAAAGAATCTTTGCATTTTCTTTGTGATGACTAAAAGTAACTCATTGATATTCCAAACAGGCCATTTGTTAAGCCTTTATTTCACAATATGACCCCTTGCACATTAATAGTCAGAAAACTAAGACTTAAATAAATAGAAATTACTGTTTGTCCCAAGGATTAAAGGAGAACAAGTTTGTTATTGTCAAATAGTTTTCACAAAGAATATTAGAAGGCCATGCATAGGCTTTATAATGGAACAGAAGAAATTTAATTTTCCAAATTAAGGTCTCAGAAGAGAAAGTATTATATATGAATAATATAGCTGGAAAAAAAGTACATATATTAATTTATAATTAATTGTGTGTATATTTGTATAGTGTATAAAGTATTTAAATAAAAGAATATGCACATATGTAAAGAAATATCCTCCTCAAAGTGAATATTCTGGGGGCTCAGATATGATATCTTTTATTTGTCTGATTTATTTTAGACTGTAGAATGTAATGAATATCTAGTTGGCTCACAAAAATTATTGTTGATTCATTGATAGCTTTTATCTGATGTTAGAACCATAAAAAAAAATTGTATAATAAGTCCACAACCTTTTCATTTTCTAGTGTGTTGAATTAAAAACAACTCAAAAGTAAAAAAAAAAAAAAATGTGAAGTTAGTCCCCAGAATAAACAAGGGCATACATGTATGTTAGATCAAAATTTGGGAGAAGGGGGTGGGATTATGGACATTGGGGAGGGTATGTGCTTTGGTGAGTGCTGTGAAGTGTGTAAACCTGGTGATTCACAGACCTGTACCCCTGGGGATAAAAATATATGTTTATAAAAAATAAAAAAGTAAAAGGAAAAAAAATATTGAAATGCAATACTGGTCAGAGAAAATCCTTCCACTTTCATTATTATCCTTTTATCTACTTCATATATTAGAGGTATTAAGTTCCCATGTAAGACCCAATCTTATGCAAATTGTTTCCCCATACTGTTTTCTGAAGTTTGCATTCCTTTTTCAGAAATGCTAAATAGATATTATATATATATATATATATATATATATATATATATTTTAAGATTTTATTTATTTATTTGAGAGAGAGCAAGAGGGAGAGAGCATGAGCATTGTGAGGGCAGGATAATCAGCGGCAGACAGAGGGTGAGGGAGAAGCAGACTTTCCTCTGAGCAGGGAGCCCCATGTGGAGCTCAATCCCAGGACTCCAGCATTATGACCTGAGCCCAAGGCAGATGCTTAAATCAAGGAGTCACCCAGGTGCCCCAATAACTATTATGTTTTAATTATAGTAGGAGTACCCTTCTGGAGACTACATGTGTTCTTGTCTGGTAAACTGATGTATAGGGTCCATCATTAGAAGCTGATATAACTTTGGGTTCCTTTGGCAGAGGAGAGTCCTGCTTTGGAGAAAGAAAGATGGGAAGAACATGAAGATGGCTGCTTGAGGCACTAATTTCTGCCTTGGACACTAGAATTTGTTTAAGCCTTGAGAGAGAAGAAATACAGACAGAAGTCTTAAGGCAATATCCTCACATTCTACTTCCTCTATCAGGAAGACACTTTCCATTAAGCCCCCGATCTCCCTACTCTTGAGTAAAATTATGGCTAATTCAGGTTTAAGCATTTGAGCCCTTGCTCTAGGAAGCATTCCCCTACATCTTTCCTATCTTCTGACCAGATTAGGTATTTTTGTTATTCACTCTATAACTTTCTACACTTTTTCATGGCATTTATCACATTAATAATTAATAATTGACTATTAGGGTCTTGCTACAAGATAGCAGCAATCATGCTTATGTTGTTTCCTGGTATATCCTCAATACCCAACATGATGCTAAATTATGTTTGTTGAATGAATGATGAATGGCCCCATCTCTTGCCCAGGGAAGAAAGCCTATTAGGTGAATATTTAATTAATCTTTGAACATTTCAAAAGCAAGGAGCTCACTTGTAAATAGGCCATTTTGATATTGAATATTTTATTACATTAGAAAGAAATAAAGACATAAAACAGCTACAAGGAAGTAAATTTTATAACATTTTCATTCTCTTATGATGCTAGTAGTTCCTCTCTTACATACAGACCTGAGAGAAATATTTTCACATTTACCATAAAATACATGTATAAGGATGTTCATAACAAACATTGTTCATAAAAGTTAAAGACAAGAAATAACCAGTTGTCCACTGATAGAAAAGGAATAAATAAATAAATAATGGCATATTTATATTACGAAATATTAAGCAGCAGGAAAATAAATAGACTCAGTCACATGCAATAACATGAACGAATTTCAATAATGAGATATCGAGCAAAAAAAGTCCCAGATGACACCATGCTCAATAACATCCTTTATAGTAGTTAAAGTTAAGGACTAAAGTAAAACCATATAATTGAGGCATATCTATGTACATAATATAATTTTAGAAAACAAAAAAAAAATGATAAACAGAAGAGCAAAGGCATTTCTTACATTAGAGAGTGGGACAAGAAGGCATGGGGTGTTCTTTAATTCTTAGGTTGGATAGTGGGTTCACAAGTGTTCATTTTAATGGTGCTATAATTGAATAAATGAATGCATGCATGCATGGATAGATGAATAATGAACAAATGAACAAATAGGCAAATAAAAAAATGAGGGCCATATATATATTAAGTGTTGTAATCTACAGTGAACCAAGTTTTATGATATGAACTATTTTGTGCACCTAAGATCCATTAATACTTAGAGTGAATTAGGAATGATGATGTTTCTGCTTTTTTTTTAACTTTAATTGCCAAGATATGGTTATTTTTTTAAATGGACACCAAGATGAAGTACTGGTCTGGTATCCAATAATCATCTTTAAAATAAGAAAACATTTCCTGAAAGATGGCCTTACTCTGCATTTTTTTGGGTCACTCATTCATTCATTCTCACTCACTCACTCATTTACTAAATCTTATTCTAGGAATATTTACTGAGCATCTACTATGCCCTGGCAACTATATTCAACATAGTGCCATAGGCCAAATATAAAGAAAATTATAAACTTAATTCCTATGAAATGAACCAGAGGTCCTGAAAATAAGAATAATCGAACCATTATCGTCATGGTAAATGCTTCAAAAATAGAAGTATTACATATTTATTCTGGGAGAATTTTGAATGCTTCAAAAGTAGAAGCTCAGAGACTAAAACTAATTTTTGTTACCTGAGGAGGCTTCTCTAGCGAAAGGATGCATATAAGATATTTAGGTGACAATGAATATATTCCAGGTACATAAACCTGGAAATGAGAGAATAACTCATTAAATGAAATAAATTAAGTGTGGCATGGCTAGAGACAATGAGAATAACAAGAGACAAAATTGGTGAGGTAGGCATAGTCATATTGATGAAATCCTTGAAAATTATGCTAGGAAGTCCAAACCATATTTCAAAAGAAATGGAATTCCATTCAAGTTTTATAGCAGACATATGATAATGATGGATTTCTATTTCTTAAAGATCACACTTTCTGACCCGTGGGGAAAGAGTTGGAGGCAGAGTAGGAATACAGGCTATAGAGACCAGTCAGGAGGCTTTTTTCAGTGTTTCACAAGGAAGATGGACATTTTGACTTCAGTATTTGTGATGGAGATAGGAAAAAGTAGTCAACTTTAAGAGATACGTTAAAGGAGGAGTGTATAAAACTTAGTTTCCATTAAGATTTTTCTCTATTTTTGTTGTTCTCTTATTGTCTTTGATGCACTTAAATATTTCTTACTTATCGTGCTTAAGATTCATAGGGTTTTTTTATTCTCTGTGTATTAGCTAGGGTCATTAATACCAGTTGCTATAACAAAAGACCCCAAAGGCAATGGTTTAATATAATGTAAGTTTTATTTCTTGCTTCTTGCTTATGTGAACTTCAATGCAGGTGTTTCTGGCTTACTGGCTTTCCTGGACTGTTGTCCTCTGAGCAAGAACTGAGGAATCCAAGTTCCTTCAACTTTAACACGGGGTCATCAACTTATCCTACTGGCTGGGGAGGGAGAGGGGAAGGTTGCGGGGGGAAGAGAGATTGAAAGAGAGAGAAAGAGAGAGAGAATGGAGGGAAGGAAGTTGAAAATGGGAAATGTTCATCTATTCTTAACTATAATAAGAAGTGACTATCTCCTCCAATTACATTCATTTGCTGAGAATTAATTGAAAGACAGGAAAATAGCCTGTGTGGCAATAACAACTGACTGGTCTCTCACACTGATGATGAAAGTGTGAACATTTCACTGCTCTTAACCCTTCAAATATTCTCTCTCTCTCTTTTTTTTATATTCTCTCTTTCTAGAATTTCCTTCACATATGTATATGACCTCATTATCTTCCACATTTTAAAAACTGTCTTTCATATTTTAAAATTCTTTTTTCTTATACTGGATTTTAGGGAATTTTTTTCAGGTTCCTTCCAATTTACTAATTCTTTTTTCAGTTGTAATTAATCTTTTATTTATAATTCTTGTTTCATTTTGTACTTCAAAGACTATATTTTCATTTTGCAAATTTCTATTTTTTTCAATTCTGATTGCTTTTTATTTTTATGTGGTGTTTTAACTCTATGTTTTATATCTTTAAGAAATACTTATTTAAATTTTGTATCTGAAGATTTCAGTATCAAAAGTCCCTTGAAAGTCTACTTCTAATGCTTGTTGGTTCTTCTGACATTCATTCTGGTAGCTTGCTTTTCTTAGTATTATTAATTTTGAATTATGAGTTCCTGTTCAGATGATCAGGTTTTATTTTGTAAATTCTACAAGCCTTATATTAGGGCAAATTTCTCAAAAGAATATCTGTGTTTGTTTTTGCTTGGCACTGTAGGTTCTACTAACTTAGTATCATTTAATTCAAAATGTGTGTAGTTTGTCAGATCATATAAATCATACAAATAACAATTCCAACTCCTCTTGAGGGACAGCTTGATTTTTATAGATTCTTAGGAGAAATTTTTGTTTTCGTGTAAGTCTGGGCTAAAATGTATGTTTTTTTTTCTTCTCTCTTTGCTTTCTGGCAGACTTTTTTTAACGGTTTACCCTTTCACCAAGCACATAGCTCTTTGAGGGCTCTTGGTTCCCAATTCTAAATCCTTTCCTTGAGTGGGCCCAACCTCACTGACACACAAGTTGCTGGGTAACAAGAGATTCATACATGCAGTCAGGATAGGTCTGGTTTCTCCATCCACTTTTTTCCTTGTTTTCAGCTTCTTTTAACACCTTCTTCCCCTAGAAACACCTCTTTTTATTAGTAGGATTAGCTATGATTTTCCAGATAATTGCTATATTATAATTCAATACTCCTAGATGTTTCATAGCAGAAAAAAATTTCTGATATCTAGTCAACCATGTTTTCAGGCATGTCAATTCTTTGTAATTAATCAGCTACATAGAATATTTTCATACATATACTCCAGCAGCTTTATTTATGTTTCTAGCTGCTGACTCACCGTGGGTTTTTTTTTTTTTTTCTGCTTTTCTAAATCACTGAGCAGTGTTTCCCTTTTCAAGTTCCTCACAGTATCTCAAACTCATTACCTTTAAAATAGTATGCCTCACATTCCTCTCTTCCACCTTAATTCTCCCTCATCTATTTTCTTCCCCATTCTCATAGGTAGGTCTAGTAATTCAAGCTCAGTTCTTCCATGGTCTTTGAGGCTATCTGGACCAAGACACTAGGCACTGCCAGAAATCTAAGCCCCAGCATCCAGTGGAAATTAGAATTAAGGCATTTTTCCCAGTCTTACTATCAATAGGTCATTGCTAATGAAGGGACATTAACATACATTCCTGTGAGTTAGCCCAAAACATTGGGTACATTTTTTCCTAGCATTCTTTGGTAATAAAGGAGAAGAGATAGGTAGAAGGACCTCCCTTACCTCAAACATGACCATTGGTACTGATGGAGGAAGGGATAGCAATGTGGGAAGTGCTTGCAATGTCACATTCCAACAGCAATGTCAAGGTCAAGTTGCAAGGCAGAAAAGCAGCAGATTCAGGGTAGCAGGAAGGGATGAGTTTGGCGCTAATAGCTTTATCAGAACTTGAGTGGATGCCAAGAAAATCACATGAGATACTTGGGACTCTGCCTGAAGAAGAGAGGGAATTAGAATGCTTGTATCTTTAGAAATTATGTTGAATGGAAATTTGGAGTCACAGGCCATATTTATGCCCATTGCTGATGTTGTCTTTCAGTCTGGAATAGTAAGAGTTATCTAAATTTTACTCAAGTACACTTCAAGAAGAAAAATGTAATATAAATAAAAAGAACAATACAAATAAGTACTATAAGAATATAAAGGGCTGGAAATGTAGTCTATGGATCTCTAAGAACAGAGAAAATTGATATATTTTATCCATTTCAAGATGTAATATGAAGAATTAAATTACCTGCATATGAAGGAACTTGATTTGGGATTCCTCATACTGAGACAATTTGAAGTGATATTCAAAATAAGATTTTCCTAAAATACAGTCTTAGGATAGGAATGAATATTCTGTAGTGGCAAAAAAAAAAAAAAATATCAGTGACTAACTCAACAGTTTATTTCTCACTTAGGCAAAGTCTACTGCAAGTCTGGCAACATCATAAGGGTAGCCTTTCACCCTCAACTATTTTTTTCAATTCTGGCAAGTACATTTCATACTATTATCATTCTAGATGCAAAAGGAGAAGGTTATTTGCCTTCACAGATTAAGGATTTATTGTATCTTGGGGCTTCAGCTGAAGGTCAACTCTCCTCTCACTAAAGCAGCCTCCCAGGCTAAAGAAGATTCCATCATCCTAATCCTGTATCATCTGGAATACATGATACATTCAGTCAACATAGTTGAAGAAGAGCCAGCTGGAAAGATATTGGCCAGTTCTTTTATACTTCTCTTGTCCTATCTGACCACAACCATTGGCCAATTGTAGTCTCATGAATTCCTCCAGTTGCTTAATGGCTGAGTTTTAGAATGGAAGAAGAACCAGGTATTGGTGCACACTAGCAATGTTTACCAAAACAAATTATGGAGATTGCCAAGAAATAATGAGGTCTGGTTTTGACTTGGGAAGGGAAAAGTGTAAGATATCAAACGCTTTTTAAAAGAACCATAGAAGACAATTCTATAAAGACAAGGTGATTCTCCTACCAACAGAAAGAAGGCAGTCTTAGGATTTCAGTTGTATACTAGAATAGGTAACATTGCTGAAAACTATTAAAAATAGTTTGTAAAACCAAATTTTTAGTTATGGGTATATAAAATGTCAATTTAAAAAATATATTCTTTGGGAAGTCACTAATCAAGAAACATAAATTTTCAGTAAGCAAGTAGAATAAGTTCTAGAGATCTGCTATACAGCATTGTACCTATAACCAACAATACTCTATTATATGCTTAAAATTTGTGGATCTCATGTTAAAAGAGTAGATTGCATATTAAATGTTCTTGCAACAATAAAAAAAAGAAAGAAGACCGTAGAGTTGAGGGTCTATTTCTGGGCTCTCTATTCTGTTCCACTGATCTATGTGTCTGTTTTTGTGCCAGTACCATGCTGTCTTGATGATGACAGCTTTGTAATAGAGCTTGAAGTCCGGAATTGTGATGCCACCAACGTTGGCTTTCTTTTTCAATATCCCTTTAGCTATTCGAGGTCTTTTCTGGTTCCATATAAATTTTAGCATTATTTGTTCCATTTCTTTGAAAAAGATGGATGGTACTTTGATAGGAATTGCATTAAATGTGTAGATTGCTTTAGGTAGCATAGACATTTTCACAATATTTATTCTTCCAATCCAGGAGCATGGAACATTTTTCCATTTCTTTGTGTCTTCCTCAATTTCTTTCATGAGTACTTTATAGTTTTCTGAGTATAGATTCTGTGTCTCTTTGGTTAGGTTTATTCCTAGGTATCTTATGGTTTTGGATGCAATTGTAAATGGGATTGACTCCTTAATATCTCTTTCTTCTGTCTTGCTGTTGGTGTAGAGAAATGCAACTGATTTCTGTGCATTGATTTTATATCCTGACACTTTACTGAATTCCTGTATAAGTTCTAGCAGTTTTGGAGTGGAGTCTTTTGGGTTTTCCACATATAGTATCATATCATCTGCGAAGAGTGATAATTTGACGTCTTCTTTGCCGATTTGGATGCCTTTAATTTCCTTTTGTTGTCTGATTGCTGAGGCTAGGACCTCTAGTACTATGTTGAATAGCAGTGGTGATAATGGACATCCCTGCCGTGTTCCTGACCTTAGCGGAAAAGCTTTCAGTTTTTCTCCATTGAGAATGATATTTGCGGTGGGTTTTTCATAGATGGCTTTGATGATATTGAGGTATGTGCCCTGTATCCCTACACTTTGAAGAGTTTTGATCAGGAAGGGATGCTGTACTTTGTCAAATGCTTTTTCAGCATCTATTGAGAGTATCATATGGTTCTTGTTCTTTCTTTTATTGATGTGTTGTATCACATTGACTGATTTGCGGATGTTGAACCAACCTTGCAGCCCTGGAATAAATCCCACCTGGTCGTGGTGAATAATCTTTTTAATGTACTGTTGAATCCTATTGTCTAGTATTTTGTTGAGTATTTTCGCATCTGTGTTCATCAAGGATATCGGTCTATAGCTCTCTTTTTTGGTGGGATCCTTGTCTGGTTTTGGGATCAAGGTGATGCTGGCCTCATAAAATGAGTTTGGAAGTTTTCCTTCCATTTCTATTTTTTGGAACAGTTTCAGGAGAATAGGAATTAGTTCTTCTTTAAATGTTTGGTAGAATTCCCCTGGGAAGCCGTCTGGCCCTGGGCTTTTGTTTGTTTGGAGATTTTTAATGGCTGTTTCAATCTCCTTACTGGTTATGGGTCTGTTCAGGCTTTCTATTTCTTCCTGGTTCAGTTGTGGTAGTTTATAGGTTTCTAGGAATGCATCCATTTCTTCCAGATTGTCAAATTTGTTGGCGTAGAGTTGCTCATAGTATGTTCTTATAATAGTTTGTATTTTTTTGGTGTTAGTTGTGATCTCTCCTCTTTCATTCATGATTTTATTTATTTGGGTCCTCTACGGTCAACTAATCTTCGACAAAGCAGGAAAGAATGTCCAATGGAAAAAAGACAGCCTCTTCAATAAATGGTGCTGGGAAAATTGGACAGCCACATGCAGAAAAATGAAATTGGACCATTTCCTTACACCACACACAAAAATAGACTCAAAATGGATGAAGGACCTCAATGTGCGAAAGGAATCCATCAAAATCCTTGAGAAGAACACAGGCAGCAACCTCTTCGACCTCAGCCGCAGCAACATCTTCCTAGGAACAACGCCAAAGGCAAGGGAAGCAAGGGCAAAAATGAACTATTGGGATTTCATCAAGATCAAAAGCTTTTGCACAGCAAAGGAAACAGTTAACAAAATCAAAAGACAACTGACAGAATGGGAGAAGATATTTGCAAACGACATATCAGATAAAGGACTAGTGTCCAGAATCTATAAAGAACTTAGCAAACTCAACACCCAAAGAACAAATAATCCAATCAAGAAATGGGCAGAGGACATGAACAGACATTTCTGCAAAGAAGACATCCAGATGGCCAACAGACACATGAAAAAGTGCTCCATATCACTCGGCATCAGGGAAATACAAATCAAAACCACAATGAGATATCACCTCACACCAGTCAGAATGGCTAAAATCAACAAGTCAGGAAATGACAGATGCTGGCGAGGATGCGGAGAAAGGGGAACCCTCCTACACTGTTGGTGGGAATGCAAGCTGGTGCAGCCACTCTGGAAAACAGCATGGAGTTTCCTCAAAATGTTGAAAATAGAACTGCCCTATGACCCAGCAATTGCACTATTGGGTATTTACCCTAAAGATACAAACGTAGTGATCCAAAGGGGCACGTGCACCCGAATGTTTATAGCAGCAATGTCCACAATCGCCAAACTATGGAAAGAACCTAGATGTCCATCAACAGATGAATGGATCAAGAAGATGTGGTATATATACACAATGGAATACTATGCAGCCATCAAAAGAAATGAAATCTTGCCATTTGCGACAACATGGATGGAACTAGAGCGTATCATGCTTAGCGAAATAAGTCAAGCAGAGAAAGGCAACTATCATATGATCTCCCTGATATGAGGAAGTGGTGATACAACATGGGGGCTTAAGTGGGTACGAGAAGAATAAATGAAACAAGATGGGATTGGGAGGGAGACAAACCATAAGTGACTCTTAATCTCACAAAACAAACTGAGGGTTGCTGGGGGGAGGGGGTTTGGGAGAAGGGGGTGGGATTATGTACATTGGGGAGGGTATGTGCTTTGGTGAGTGCTGTGAAGTGTGTAAACCTGGTGATTCACAGACCTGTACCCCTGGGGATAAAAATATATGTTTATAAAAAATAAAAAATTAAAAAAAATAAAAATAAAAATAAAACGTATCCCCCTGCTGGTTAAAATCCAAATACCTTGGCGTGCAAAAGAATTAAAAGTCAATAAATTCTCTCGCTTCCTTGTGTTAAAATTAAAAAAAAAAACTGAGGAACAACAAAAAAAAAAAAAAAGAAGAAGAAGATATATAGAAAAAATAGGATATATGTAAAAATATTATCAATGGTTATTTATTAAGTGGTAGAATTAATTATTTTCTTCTCTTGTTCCTCTGTATTTTCTAAATTTTTGACAATGTGTATGTATTAGTAGACATATAATATACTCCCATATGTAATACTATAATGTATATATACATCTTATAATATGATTATTTTTGCAAAGTAAAAAAATATTTATTTTCCAAAAAAATACATATATATATATATATATATATATATATTTATTTATTCTTCGCCTAAATATTGGAAGTGTGCAACAATCTTTTAAAATATAGTTCAAAGTTGGCTTTATTTTAGAACTTAAAAAATTACACTAATACCTATGCATTAGAAAACATAAAATATAAAGTGAAAATATCTTTATATTTGATAATCTTATGTCACAGTTCCATTTTTAAAATATGGAAAGTTTAGATTTGTGTGTGTGTGTGATTTATACAGGATCATACAATGGTCACATATCAAACCCTGATGAAAATCTTAGTTGATTCTGACACAAGAATCCTTGTTGTTCTGTTATACCACATATGTGTATAAAGCATATAGAGACATATAATTTCTTTTGGTAATTATAAAAAGCTGTGCTGCTCAAATGAAATCATGGAAATAAATTGCTTCAATAATGTGTAACACTGTATTAAAGGGAAGTGTTACTCACATATTCATATATCCCATTTTGATAAGGGGGCTAATGGGATGTATAGGGGTCAGACACAAGCCATTCCCTATTTGTTTGTTGAGTTACCATTTTTAGAAGAGAATGCTTCAGTGAGAGACAATGAAGTGAGAGAGAGAAAGGGAAGGAAAACTCAAATTTCCAAAATTCTTTTTTCTTTTTTTTTTTTTTTTTAAGAATTATGAGCGTATTATCTTGGTTGGAGCAAACAGTCCAGTTATGAGAGCCAATAGAGGGAAAATATGTGGTGGGATAGGAATCTGGGGATCTTTGGTGAAACAGCGAGGAGAGTCCCTATGACCCACAAAGAAAGGGAATGAAATGTTGCAGGAAAATTATTCCAACAAAGATGTGAAAATGGATTAGAACAGAGGCAGAGTAGGCTGAGTATTTGAATTAGGATATTTTTGGTCATATATAATGAAAATGCCAAAATTAATTCATTTAAATGAAACAAATAGTTGGATCACAGGTCTGACTTCTTTCAAGTCTTACTCTGGCTACTCAGTGAATGACCAAGACTTGGTTTCTCTTTTTTCATTTCTTTTTTCTACTTAATCAGTCTTAAGTTCATGATCAACAATGCTATTTCCTTATGGTTCCAAGATAGTGGCCCACACTTCCAGGGGCTGCACAGTGTGCACATGCAGAAAAGCAAAATGTATTTCTTGTCTCAACAGTGGAACTGAAACAGTTTTGCTGTGGCCAGATGGCTGAGGTTTCACAAGGCACACTTCTAGAGACAGGAAGGAAGTCAGCTTCCCTAAAGCATTGGGCTGTGAAGTGGAAAAATTAATATCTGAGCCAAAATTAGGCTACTGTATCAAGAACAGGGAATAAATGCTCAGCAACCCAATGTGGCAAACGTTAAACAATATGGGTACACTGTGATGAGGACCTAGACTATGATAAAGAAAGTGGAAGACAAAGTTCCATAATGCACTGGTCTAGACAATGGCTAGAAATAGGTCACGGCAAAATACACTGGAGGTAGTGAAGGTCATGATTGATAAAGAACATTTGGAAGCAGAAAAGATAAGGGAGATAACCATGTCTGCTTGAAGACTGTCAGATATGCCACCTTGAAGAATCTGGAACAAGAGTGAAAGCAGGTAGCAGTAATGCTTCTTTTGGCCTATCCTTTCTAAAGGTAAATGTCAATTTTATAAGGAGATGAAGTATTCAAGTGGCAGATTTTGTAAACTGTTCTTAATAAAAATCATTATAAAAATGAATTATTCACTTCTCTCACTTCCTAAGAGGAATGTATTTGGATATAATTTATACTTTTCTCCATGATTCAAGGCTACTGATTCTAAGAGATGAGGACATTCTATCTCTAAGAGATAGGATATTCTCCATTTGGTGTTTGTTTTCCTTTGATTCTTTCTACCTCTCTTTCAAGCATCAGCTTTCTTTTTTTGCACCTGTCTGGTGCAGTGTCCTCCTCTCCTATTTTTCTGCTTCTACTCTGGTGCACAGGAAAAAAACAATCCCCATGCTTTTTGAAATTTTCTGTTAAACACTGTCAATAGTGAAAAAGATTCACAAGAACTGGGTTTAGGATTGGGGCATGAGCCAGTTACTATGAACGCTCTGAAATACCTTAGGGTCCTTCAGATTCAAGTCTGTGTTTGAAGCTTGAGATCCCATAAGACTTGTGGCTAGAGAAGAGATATATTGAATTGGGTTAATACTGATATATTTATGACTGGAGATATTGCTTCTTTTGATACTTCTATTGGATATGTGGAGGACAATCATGCCAAGGATAGCATATAGAATGTAGGGGAAAAAACAAACCAAAGCAACATCTGGAAAAAAGAGGCACACCACATTTCAAATATAGCTTTGCTGCTTGCAAGCTGTGTGAAGTTAGACAAGTCACTCATCTTCCTTTAGCTTGTTTCCTCATCTTTAATATGGGGAAAATAAATGGGAAATAAATAAAACAATATGGGGAAAATAAACTGCCTTCTAGGGGCATCAAGTAGATATAGCATCCACAAAGACATTTTTAAAACTCACACCCCACGGGTTAAAGCCTCTGACTTCAGCTCAGGTCATGATCTCAGTGTCCTGGAATCAAGCCCTGCATCGGGCTCTCTGCTCAGCAGGGAGCCTGCTTCCTCCTCTCTCTCTCTCTGCCTGCCTCTCTGCCTACTTGTGATCTCTGTCTGTCAAAGAAATAAATAAAATCTTAAAAAAAACCTGACACTCCACAAAAATGTGACGCATGATGTGCCCTCAGCAACCTAGACAGTGGGGTGGTTCATGCCCCAGGCAACAGTGTAACACAGATGCATTGACATTGTGAACTTGAGTTCACATGTAAAATGTAAACCTTTCATATTATTTCACTTCCCAAACATGGCATGAAGTGGTACCTTGGTTCTTCCAAATGAAGCAACAGACCTAAATCCATAACAGCAGGTGCATGCTCTTTTTGGTTTCCTTCTTTCCTACTTACAGATTCCTTACCGTGTTTCAGAGATGCATAGAATCAGAATCAACCTGTTATTACAATTTAAGAGTAGAAAGAAGTGGCTAATCAATTTGTTTGTAATTTTCATGTCTTCAAATCCATACTTAGTTGGGAATTGGATGCAATGTTGTTTGGTGTTATATTTTCACATACTTGTGAATTATCTGGTTTAAGAAGACTCATTTCAGTGGCCAGATCTGAAGTAGCGAGGAATTACCATTACCATGTAGAATGGTGGTCAGGAGATGAGTGGACAAGTGAATTTCTCAGTGCAGGACCAGTTAATTTCACATCTACTGCCTCCAGAGGGAGGGAAGATGGGGGTCCAAAAGATGGTTTACAAGGTTGTCCACTCTGTAGTATCTGCCAGATGAGTATTTCCATGATCCTGCTTTCATCTTGTCAGTCTTTCACTTAAGGGCTTGAGTTTAATTGTCTCTATCTCCTTATTAAGAGGGTCTACATCTTGACCCCTCTCTAGACTGATCTCCCACTATCTGCTACACGTTTCCTTCCACACCAGGAAGTATACCTCAAGAATGCATCTCCCTTCCGGTAACTCTCAGATCTGTCTCCTGCTGCAGTTGTTTACTATGACCCAACTACCTGCACTTCTCTGCTGATACACAGACAAGCTATTGTTCAGGATCCATATCCAGTTATTCCTCCCCATGTGCAGTCATTCATCACATATTATTGAGAGTCAGTTATGTACCAGACACCGATCCAGGTTAATGGAAACACAGCCATTAACAAGTGCCCCTCATACAGCTTACTTTCTTGTATAGAAAATAGACATAAACAACAAACACTGATCAAGAAGCCAACAGCTGTTGACATGGGAGTGGAGGAACTGGAACTCCTGCACACTTTTGATGGGAATGCGAAATGGTGCGGCTGCTATACCAGGCATTATGGAGGTTCCTCAAACAATTAAAAATAGCAATTGAAAGCATGGTCTTGGAAAAGTACTGTACTCCTTTGTTCACTACAGTACTATTCACAATAGCCAAGATATGGAAATAACCTAAATGTCACATCAGTTGGTGAATGGATAAAGAAAATATGATCTATACATACAATGGAATATACTTTTCAGCTTAAAAAAAAAAAAAGAAATTCTGAAATATGTAACAACATGGAAGAACCTGAAGATGGGTTCAAAGTAACTCATAGGAAGACAGATATTGCATGCATCTCCTTACATGACATATCTAAAATAATTAAACTTATAGACTAAAAGAGTGGAATAGTGGTTTCCAGAGATTAGGGGGAGGCAGAAATGGGGAGTTACTCATCAATGAGCATAAAGTTTTAGTCAAGCAAGATGAAGATACTCTGGTGATTTGCTCTACAATATTGTAGTATAGTAATATTGTGCAATTCACAATACTGTACACTTAAAAATTATTGAGAGTAGATCTCACGTTAGGTGTACTTTTCACAACAAAATAAAATTTGAAAATAATAAACACAGGTCTAAATATAACATAAATTGTGATAACTGTTATGAAATATTAGGTTTTCTATAAAACATTATCTTGGGGTCAGGTTGGCATCAAAGATTATATGAAAGTCAGGCTAATTTGAACTTATGAGATCTCCAAGTGAAGATATACTGACATTCTAGAGAAAAGAAAAAAAATTATTAGAAATATGGCACCTGAGGCACTATGGGAGTGTAAAAATCACAAGTAATTCATTAAGATAGGTATTAAAACAAGGGCAGGTTATGGGTCACTTTATAGAGAGATTCAGTGCCAAGTACATTTTAAGTCCTTTCTTCAAACTATATTTCCATAAAATTCCATACCTTTTACCTGGTTTTCTAGGCTTGCCCTATCCACCAGCACTGTCACACAATTCTTGAACTTCAAAGTGCATCCTAATAAACTGGAGAATTTATTAATAATACTGACTCAGGGCCCTCTCTATTGATACTCTGGGGCTGGAGGCAGATAGTTATACCTTAAAAAGTTTCCCAGGAGATTTTGATTAATTAATTTGTCAAATCATTCACTCATTCATTCAACAAATATTTTTTTGAGTCTTTAATGGGTTCCAGGCACTGGAATACTGTAATAAACAAAGCAGACAAAACTCTTTGCTTTAAATTAAATGCTCATCAATAGATGCCTAGATAAAAAGTTATAGTATATATAAAAAATGGAGTATCATCCAGCTGTAAAAAGGATTGAGATCTTGCCACTTGCAAAAACATGGATGAAACTAGAGAGCATTATGTTAAGTGAAATAAGTCAGACAGAGAAAGACACATACTATATATTACTTATATATGGAATCTAAGAAGCAAAGCAAATGAATAATCAAGAAAAAAAAAACAGAGTCATAAAGACAGAGAGAAAGTGGTGGTTGTTAGAGTGGGGGTGGGGTGGGACAGATGGGTAAAATAAGTAAAGGGGATTAAAAGGTACAAACTTCCAGTTATCAAATAAGTAAGTCATGGGGATGAACAGTACAGCATAGGGAATATAAATCATATCATAATACGTTTTTATGGTGACAGATGGTGAGTACATTCGTTGTGGTGAACATTGTGTCATGTATATAATTGTCAAATCACCATGTCATATATCTGAAACCTGCAATTCAATTTTAAAAAATAAAACAAAAAGAGGAAGGATGCAGTCCAAGACAGTGTCATAGAAATACCATGAACTCACCTCCTCCAGGGAACACACCAAATTATACCTATTTATAGAATAATTCCTCCTGAAGAAGAAATGAAGACCCTGGGAACAGCTTCTGCATGACAATAGATAGATTTCTGAAGAGAACATCTGGAGAGATGAAGACATAAGAAGACATGGTAGGGGGGCGCCTGGGTGGCTCAGTGGGTTAAGCCGCTGCCTTCGGCTCAGGTCATGATCTCAGAGTCCTGGGATCGAGTCCCGCATCGGGCTCTCTGCTCAGTGGGGAGCCTGCTTCCACCTCTCTCTCTGCCTGCCTCTCTGCCTACTTGTGATCTCTGTCTGTCAAATAAATAAATAAAATCTTTAAAAAAAAAAAAAAAAAAAAAAAAAAAGAAGACATGGTAGGGAAGGGAGCTCTGCTGGAGGCTGTGAGGGCAGTGGCTGGAGCAGAGGCAGGGTGGGGAGGGGGTGACGTATAGTAGAGAGGGTCAGGGAAAGATCCCTTTGTCCTTGGGTACCCAAAAGTCTGTGGTTTAAAAGAGCAGCTTAAAGAGATACAGGACAACTCCACCAAATGGAGCTATGAGAAAGCTCGCTCACAGGAGAAGGACAGGTATGCATTCCCTCACCCCTTAAAAAAGCAGCCTGAAGGGGTGTCCGGTGGCTATAGTGGGCTTGCAGCCTCAGTGGGCTCCCCTCGGCCCCCCACCTCTGGGGCACAAGGCAAAAAGAAAAGAAAGTAAAAACTTTCTGCTTTCACAGTGTTGACCCTTGGGGTAGGGGTTGGGGAGGAAGTGACAAATAAAAAAATATATAAACAAAAATAATATGAAGGTTAGTTGTGATTGCCTTCCAAGCAAATTTGCCCCCAATAATAGTATTTTACTCTCAGGGGGTCTTTCCTAAGCCAGAATTTTATATTCTCGTGTAACAGATATAAAATTCATTGTCACAATAGTTTATAAATGCAAAGTGCAAAGACATTTTTATTTCTTTATAACTGAAAAAACTTAGTTCTCAAGACCCTATTTCTCCTGTTGACTGAAAGCTGAAACTTGTCAATTCAAGGCCAATCTGTGAGCTTCCATTTTAGATGAAGTCCTTAATTCAGGATGCTCCTGTCCTTCTCTTTCCCTAAATTCTGTAGCAGGATTTACCTATCATCCCAGAAGAAAAGGAGGGCAGTTTGGTGTTCTTCACTTCTGGGTTGGTCCTGCTGCTAGGGAATTTCGTCTTTGTTCCCTTTGCTCACACAATGCTGGGTGAGGAGCTCACTGTCTCCCCTTGCTGGCTAGGCTACAGCTCTGGCTGACACTTGGTTTTTACACAATAAAAATCCCAGGGAATTTCACTGGGCACCAGGCTTGAGTAGTTCTTCCCAAACCTGTCAGAGCAACAGCATGGGAGATCTACTGAATTTCAGTTTTAACCATTATCTCTGCCACCCTGGACATGTGGGAACTTTTGTTAAATCCCTCCCCTGGGGAAAGTATTCTTGTTAAAAATGTAGGGAGATGAAAGGGGGTGGGATTATGGACATTGGGGAGGGTATGTGCTTTGGTGAGTACCGTGAAGTGTGTAAACCTGGTGATTCACAGACCTGTACCCCTGGGGATAAAAATATATGTTTATAAAAAATAAAAAAATAAAAAATAAATAAATAAATAAATAAATGTAGGGAGGTGATAATTTTTGAAAAATATTTTAAAAATATATCTTAATAAATTGTCTGAGTCAGAGATATTGATCCTTGGTATGTCCTCTGGGATGGTTCATAAAGTAGGCCAGGTTCTACTTCATGAGAACTCCCACAAGCTTGGCACTGTTAGTGAGACAGTGTTATTACGATATCATCTTGGGAGGTGGTATCTCCCAATGCTGTTGGAGAGAGTCTCTAGATTTTAAGTTTATTTTATGTTGCAGGTATGAATAATATTCAGACCTTACTCGAAAGAGGGAAAAATAAATTTGTGTTATATTATTGTGACCTATTGATAAATATAGATTATATGCCAATATAACTGAACAAAATTATTATTTTTTTCCTCAGATTTAGCTAATGAATAGGGTATAGTAAAAAGGTGAATGGGTTTAGATATATGTTAAATTAAATTACTTACAGCAAGACCGACTATTTTTTTTTCCATCAAATTGATTCTTTATCATATCTGAGACTTTTTAGAAAGGTTTATGCTCATAAGCAGTTGCTTATGATGAAAATTTGACTGTGAGAAGTTATAATTCAAGTTGCATTTTTGAAGGACCTTCAAAAAACAAAGTAATACTAGTGATTGGCCACCTGGTTTGGCAATTTTCAAAATATTGTCTGGGACGCCTTTGGATTTCTGACCCTTTTGAGAACACAGTGAAGTTAAAACTATTTTCACAATAATACTAATATCACTTACTTTTTTTCTCTTATTTTCTGATAACAGTTGCAGAGTTTTCTAGAAGCTACATGAAATGCGATGATGTCATTGTTTTGATGGTTAAAGGAATGCACACATATATTCTAGTGTTTAAAAGTTTCTGTTTTAATTTCTAGTATAGTAAATATTGATAGATATAATGCACATAAACAAAATGTTTTTGGAATTCTCATTAATTTTTAAAAGTTTAAAGGGGTACTGAAATTAAAATGTTTGAGAAATGATGACCTAATTCACTGAGTTGACACATATGTTCTCCTCTTAAATTAATAGTGGTCATATATTTTCTGTGGAGCTGGTAAGCTCAGGGCTTGTTGTTGTTGTTAGCAGTCTTTTATTTCTTTCCTTTTCCCTGCCTCTTCTGGACTCCATGGCTTTTCCCCCAGCTTTTCTCCTGTTGCTTTGAGTTTCCAAATGCAAAAGAAAAGAGGAGTCTGAGGAAGAAGATTTTTCTGAAGAAGAAAATGTATTAGTTAAAAAGAACTTTTAAAGATGCTCAATTTCTAAAACAGATGTTTTGGTTAAGATCTGTAGTGGTCCAGATCAAGTAAGAAAGTGAGATGTGAGACAAGACCACCAACTAGAACTTTTGGTAGTGTTCAGGGAACAATTAGCGAACTCTTTTACCCTTCAATCATTTGAAAGGTACAGAAGACTCAGGATAATAAGGGAGATGGAAGCAATTGTGTTAAAGCCCCATGCAACCCTTGAGGGAGAGAGGTGGGGTTATGTTTACCCTTCACCTCAAATCAAGAGAAAGAACCTTAAATGGAGTACTGTGAGCCTAATGTGAGACTCTCACAATCTGAAGAGGATTTAATTAATGATTTGACTTTCATCTGAGAAATCTGGAAGACCTGAGATGAATTAACCACTGCTATCTTGATGAATGGACCGAAGTAGAGATGTTAGAGAAGGAGGTAAGACTTTGCACCCCAGGGAAAAGAACATATGAGTGATTCTAATGGACCAAATATGGAGTGTCTATCATATATACATACACACATATATGATATACTATAGTATGAGGGAAACAAATCATTTTTTTAAAAGATTTTATTTATTTATTTGCCAGAGCCAGAAACAATGAGAGAGAGAACACAAGTCAGGGCAGTGGAAGAGGGAGAAGCAGGCTTCCCGTAGAGCAGGGAGCCCAATGTGGGGCTCAATCCCAGATCCCTGGGATCATGATGTGAGCCGAAGGCAGATACTTAACAACTGAGCCACTCAGGCACCCCAAGAAAACAAATCTTGATGACAGAGAGTGATTTGATGGATAGAATCTTACTTCAAACCAGGTGGTAAGACAAGGCCAATCTGAGAAGGTGACATTTCATTTAAACTATGAATAATAAGGAGTCAGCCATGCAAATATTTATGCTAGGAACTTCTAAGCAGAGTGAACAGCCAAGATGTAAATGGGTTCTGCATCCTTAAAGACCAGAAAGTATACCAGTGAGGTTGGAAACAAGGTTGACTGGTGCAAGATGAGATCAGAAAGGGAGACAAGGAGGCGCCTGGGCTCAGTGGTTTAAGCCTCTGTCTTCAGCTCAGGTCATGATCTCAGGGTCCTGGGATCGAGCCCTACATCTGGGCTCTCTGCTCGGCAGGGAGCCTGCTTCCCCCTCTCTCTCTGCCTGCCTCTCTGCCTACTTGTGATCTCTCTCTGTCTATTAAATAAATAAATAAATAAATAAATCTTTAAAAAAAAAAAAAAAGAAATGGAGACAAGGACTAAATCGTGGTCCCTGGTCTTATATAGAAGCCAAGGTATGACCCAGACAGCTCTATTGAAGTAATCTTCATGCTCTTTTTAAGCTCATAGTCATTTTGCAAACCCTTGGTGAATTTGAGCTTCTATATACTTTTTGTTTTGGAGTTTTCAAGGGAAGTCATGGAATCTATAATTTAATGGGTTTGGGCAAGGCTGACTGTATCTACCTCTTAAGTTTTATTAATATCAAGTTAATTTGATAAAGAGTCCAATGGAAAAAAGACAGCCTCTTCAATAAATGGTGCAAGAACCTTAATAACAGTTCAAAACATTAATTTTAGCAAAAGCTGTATTTACTAAGTGAATGCCCTTAGTAGTAATAGAGATTTTTGGTCAAAGTTTTATAATTCCTATTTTGTTTTTATTTTTCTGATTACCATATTAATTCTTGATTTTAGAAATCCTTATACTAGAAAGCATCCAGTAGATTCTGCCATGATTTAGAAAAATTAATGCAAATCAGTCAGTTTCCTTTGGCAATATCATGATTACAACTTGACTCTTTATACTGGAGGTATTTTATATAATCTTTTTGAAGTATTTGAGGCATTCTTCAATAGGTATTATTTTAACCAATTGGCAAATATTTATTATGTATTCTCTCAGTTGATTTTTTTTTTCCTTCAGGTGCTATGAGGATTTGGACATGAAAAGTAAATGACTCTTCTTTAGTTCTTTAAAGGACCTCTCATTCTATTGGTAGATATATGTATTTTACATATATGCATATATGTAAAATATATATGATATATTATTATATTACATATAATGATATGTATTTAACATAGTTATATATTTTACATATATGTGTGTGTGTATGTGTGTGTATGCTAAAATAATTAAGTATAAGGTTATGAAGATCAAGGTTGCCATAGTTAGTAACACCTGTAGAGGAGAGAGAGAGATTTCAACTGACTGAGAAGACAGTGGAACATCTTTCTTCAGGAGGAAAATTTGGAACAGGACCTTGAAGGATACTAGGTGTTGAATAGATTGTGAAAGGGAGGAGGCATGCAGGCATGAGCTGATGTAAAGGATGAAGATGAAATCACATGGAGCTTATTTTGGAACTCTAAAAAAGCTAATTTGGAAAGATGAATATATTGGTAAGAAGAATTGTGAATAATAAAATTGGAGAGGAGTTTTCAAGCCAAAATAAGTAATCTTTCCTGCTGTAACTATGAATATGACAGGATACCTAGAAGTTACCCTGAAGAAATATTTTGAATCTGCTTGGAAATTCCTCCTTTTTAGTAATATATCAGTCACCATGAATAGCCTTTAAAAAGATCAATCAGGATTTTCCATTTACCCGTGACCTTTCTGAGAAGCATGTTCACAAAATAACATTTCACAGATTATGGGCCATCCTGTAGGACTGGCAAGATTTCATGGGATGCTCATTTTGGCCCAACCATCGTAAAGTAATGATTCAGCTTTTGAATTCATCAGAATTGTTTATTAGTGCCACAGATATTAATATCTGCTCCCATGGCAGCCCATCCATCATTAAATCATGCATGAGGAGAAGGATGAAGAAATTTTTCTTCTTTAAAGTCCACTTGTATCTCTTTAAACTCGCATTTGCCAATTGACAAAAAACCCTTTGTAACATGGTCACAGACTACAGGAAAATAATACTCTTTTTTTTTCTTTAAGATTTTTATTTATTTATTTGAGAGAGAGAGATCACAAGTAGGCAGAGAGGCAGGCAGAGAGCGGGGGGGAAGCAGACTCCCCGCTTAGCAGAGAGCCTGATGCGGGGCTCGATCCCAGGACGCTGAGATCATGACCTGAGCTGAAGGCAGAGGCTTAACTCACTGAGCCACCCAGGCACCCCAGGAAAATAATACTCTTAAATCTACCTGAGAGGTAGATTTGAGGTATGCCTGCCCTGTTTCTTGGTATTGCAAGTTTGGGCACTGTTGTTTCTCCTAATATTCCTGCTAAAAATTAATTCCACTTGTCTTATCTTATGAAGAAGAAGAATTTTGCCTCTAGCTTGCTCTCCCTCAACTCTTTATTCTTTCGGCAGAATGGTCTTTTTCAAATCTGATGCAAATGAAGATGTATATGCTACCTCCTGTTTAAAATCTTTCCACAATTCTTGATTCTTTTCAGAATGAAGGTTAGATTGATTGGCAAACAAGATCACTGCATCAGGCTTCAGATCTTAGTTTTACATCCTCAAGGAAGATTTCCCTGACCTTTTTGGCCAAGTCAATTTCACAGCATGAAGTATTTTTCATCAGTTTTAGCACTGATCACAATTATAAATTTACTACTAGTGCCAGTATTGACAAATAATGACAGATAAAATTAACAGATAAAATGTGTCTCCAGCAGTGCAAATTCTATGATGGCAGTGCCTAGAAAACATATTTTCTTCCCAGGCACTGACACAGAATTCAAAAAATAACAATTGAATACATAGATGATATAGTTGTTGATATTGTTCATGATGTTGTATGGATGAATGAATGGACCTATGACCTGTGTAGAAAATATAGTCATCACTTACTATATTCATTAGTTCATAGTGTGTTTGGGAAGAAAAAAGTACATTTGAAATCCTGTATTCCAAATTTCTCATTATTTATTGGAGAGAGAGAGAGCAAGCATGAATAAGGACAGGGACAGAGAGAGAGTGAGAGGGAGAGGCAGACTCCCTGCTGAGTGCAAAACCCTATATGAGGCTCAGTCCCAGGACTCTTGATCCTTATCATGATAATCATGATAATCATGACACTTACCTTACTGAGTCATCCAGACATCCCCCAAATCTCTCATTATTCAGATAGAAATTGAAGCCTGGAAACCAAATGACTTGTCCAAGAGCACACAGTTGACCACAGTGACAGAGCTGGACTTAGACTCTAGGTCTCCAATAGTACTCTGACCTCTTTGTGTTATGTTATAGCTCCTCTCAGCCATCCTCCTCATTCCAGAAGTATAAGGTGAGGTTCAGAATCACAGTGAAGCACTGCAGGAGTTGGGTGACTTCAGTATTGGGTAAGTTTCTCCAACCTCCTCTATACTCAGGGGCCATCAAACCAATAGTTGAGTGTCAAGGGTCTGTAAATTTGTATTTGGTTCAATTCCTTCATGGTTCTATAAATTTTTACCCCATGTTTTCTTAGACACACATGGACACATCATGGTTATGGAAGAATTTGGAAATTGAGTCTGAATGGAAGATGGGAATATCCATACTTCCAACCAAAGAGCTCAACAATCAGTTCCAATGATGGTAATTCCAGTCCAGCCTGTTCACAGAACAGCTACACATGAGAAGTTGGGGCTATTAATGGACATTTTCAGTTTATCTGCCTCTAAAGCCATTAAGGATGTTCTTAATTCTAAAATGTTTTGATTCTATAAATATTTCAAGGAATTATTCTCTTCCTCTTCATTTCTTTCTAAAAAATTTTTAACTTTCCCTTTTTTTGGTCAATTTCCATAAATTTGTTGCCTGTTAATTATAGCAGTGGGGCTCAGTATGAATCAACACCAGTTGATGAGTTCCCCATTCATCATAATGTCCCATTACAGAGGGGGTCAGATTACCTAAAGTCTTCGCTCTCTTGGGTAGCTTGGGGTTACCCCTAGGTAGTCAGGTAGAGTAGCAGGTTGGCCATTTAATCTCCCTCCATTCTCAATTTCACTCCCTTTCTTGTGAACACAAAAGAACTTTAAGTGCTCTGTCCACGGCATTGAAATGCCAACCTTAGTTGGTACTTTGAAAACTCAAAGCCTTTTACAAGATGAATAGCAAACTGTGGATGACAGCTCCTGTGGAGCCATTATTGAATTGCAGCCCTGATGACTGCATTACTTTGGATTTAGATAAAAGACTCCATACAAGACAAATGGTAGGAGGACATCAAACAAGACTGTGTCCATACAGTGACAGAAGCAATCCAATTGAAGAAGCTGTTGATTTCCCCAAGGCTACATACTATTTCTTCCTGAGTAATTTATATTAAGGAACTAAAGATTGTATATTCATCTTCTATTTATACTTTTCTCTAAAAATCCGAGTGTCCAGTTGTCAAATCAAAGTCTTACTTCTGCTCTTGCCTGAAAGAGAAATATCGAGATGGGAACATGTTAATTATTTTGTATTGTGCTTTGTTTAACCACAATAGTAGTGTGTGTAAAGGTTATAGACCGAGAGTTACAATCTATAATGATCAGATAAAAAGATTAGTCAGCAAATCGATAGTTCCCTGTACCAACAGGAAGCTCAGTATATTCAAGGCAACAATGAGTACAAAGGGTACAGATAAACATCGGGCACCTTTATTTAGATGAAAACTAATTCTAGAGAACTTCCACTACCTCATTAATTATGTACCAAGCTTCAGGAGGCTGAACTGGGTGAAGTATCATTAGTGGCTTTTGGAATGTGTTGGAAATGCTTCTGGCTGTAGACAAACTGTAAAATGAGAGCTTTTCTTTCTGTTGGGCTGGCAGATGTTCACACAAACCCAGTTCCTCAAAATGGAAAGGATTTCATGTATAGAACTTGCATGGATTTTTCTGTAGTCGAAATGTTGGGAACAAGAATGCAGCATGCTTTAACTTCAGAAGTACCATCAAAATTGTTTAAAGCGCGGATTTAAACATTCATCTATTTAATAGGGAAATAGCACCCTTCGTATAAGTTTTACATGCAGACAGCTCTCTATGTTGACATCTTTTTTTTTTTTAAACGTAATTTTATGCTTTTGTCGGGTCACCACTCTCATGAACTTCCAGAGTAAGATTTCCTTTGCTTTTCCTGCTTTATTTAGCATGGTCTAGCTCCCACCTTTTCCTATGCAAAAGCTAACGCCCTGAAAAGCGGATTTGGATTTGCTGAACTGTGAACTTTGAATAGAATCTTCAGAGTGTACTGGGGAGAATTGTAGAAATGAAGATCTCTTCTGGAATTACATGCGACTTTTTTCATTTCATAACCATGGCTTTTGAAGGGGGACTCCCTTTTAGCATCTTTAATTGAGCATTTTCCAAAATCAGATTTGTTCTTTTCTGGACAATTATTCAATTATCTAGGAATTCATCTAAATGAAAGCAAAATGTCATTTGTTTGGAACAGAGTCACATAAAAGAACAAGTTTCAGTAAACTCAAAGCTTTTAAAAATAGCTTCAAGAGTGTCTAATAGGTGATTCCTGCTTGACACCAATAATTAATATCAAAGAAAGGGAGAAATAAAGGGAAAGAAAAAAAACTAAAGAAAACTGACATAATTGAGCTCAGTAAAAACAGTTTGTTTCCCTTGAAGCCATCCTCAGGTATTAGTTTGCATGATTGGTTTTAGAGGTTTTTTTCTTATTTGCATATTTTTGCATGTGCTCCTGCAACTGTCCTTTAGTGAATTTAATATAAAATACAGCCTATATTGTGTGGCTTAAATACAAAATTCCAGAAGTGTGTGCGTGTGTGTGTGTGTGTGTGCGCGCGTGCGCGCGTGCCTGTCTATGGGTGTGTGTGCAGTGTCAGTCTCTGGGAACTTCTTGTAAACAAACCTAGCTTTTGCTGCCTATCAACGAGGAAATCGTGCCACCTTTCCTGTTGTCTTTGGCTGTGAACTTGGCAAAGCTTCTGCTCCCTGAGCTCGCCTTGGCTGTGGCTATTTGTGCAGCGATTGAACTACTGAAGAAGGGTTCTGATTAGTTTTCCGTAGAACCAATCAGGGGCCATCTGGCTGATTGCCTGGGACCTGGTGCACTGGTAATCCTATCACACCTCCGGGTAGATTAACAGTTGTGGTTGTCATTTAATGAAACACTTTGACTTCAAATGTCTGCTTAGCTGAAGACTTCAATTCCTCCAAGTCTCCTTCTTTCCCTTAACCCTCTTCATTTTGTTCCCGTCCTTACCTTTCCTCCCTCCTGCTCTTCTTCCTTCTTTCTTTCCTTCCTTCTATCAACTCCACAGTGGCCTTTTACACTTTACAAAGCGATTTCACACTTTGCCACTGACATGGTTTAGGCCCTCACCATTGTTGGCCTGGATTGCTGCCATAGACTCATAACTGCCCTTGGGGATCTCTCCGACTGCCTCCCCGCACCCCTACAATGGTGTCACCATAATACTCCATTGTCCATAACACAGCTTGAGTGATCTTTCTAAAACATATACCTGATCATAGCAGAAGCTAAAAATACTTGCATGGCTCTTCACCACATCTGGTTTAATGCTCAGATTCCTTCATTGGCCCTTTCTGATCTCCCTGACCTTCTGCACCATGCTCTTCCGGAACACGCAGGCACTGGCCATATAGATTCCTAGGTACACCAGCCTTCCCACACTTCCCTGCAGCTCCATGCTGCTCCATGTCTATCTCCCCTCTCTCATGTCTTACCCCTCACCTGGCCTCCTATTTTTGGTCTTGCTAATTTGCACCTCCTCTTGAAGGGTTAGCTAAAGCATTATTTACCTTTGAAATCCTCCAGGACTAACCTCCTGTGACTGGCTCCCCTCACTGTACACACACACACACACACACACTGATTCAAACTGAGATTCCACAATAGCCCTACCATGTTAACTGTACTGCTCTAATGACATTAATTATATTGTATTGAAATTGTTGCCTTACTTAAATATCATATCTTCTAGAGGCAGGATTCTGAACCTTGTCATACCAGGCATCCATTCTCTGAATCATGTTATTTTTTTTTTTTTAAGTAATCTTTACATGCAACATGGGGCTCAAATTCACGACTCCGAGATCAAGAGTCATGTACTCTACCTACTGAAGTAGCCAGGTGCCCCCATATTTTTAAACACATAAAATACATATGACTACAAAGAAAACTGTAATACCAAAGTATTAAAATGCATTGTCATATAATATTACATATAAATATATTCATTTATTAAAGTATCAGCTAAGAAAGTCCAGCCCACCAACCACTGTAATCTAGATGTAGCTATAAGCAAAAACAGTATTTCAGGGTATCTTCTACTACTCTGATATGATATCTATAGTTTCTACTTCTGATACAATATTACTGTGGTTTGTTGTATACATTCATAATTTTTAAAAATGCTAAATTTGGGGGTGTCTGGAAGACTCAATTAGTTAAGCATCTGCCTTCAGCTCAGGTGATGATATCGGGGTCCTGGGATTGAGCCCCCAGTTAGGCTTCCTGCTCAGCTGGACATCAGCTTCTCCCTCTCCCTCTTCTTTCTGTTATTTGTGCCCTCTGTCTTTCAAATAGATAAACACAATTTTAGAAAAATAAAAATCTAAATTTTAGTTATGGGTAAGTGAAAATAAGGGTATGATTATTACTTCAAACCAAACTCATGGAAAACCTGAATTCTAGAATCTTTTGAATTTTAGACCATAAGATCTTTGAGGCCTTCCTTTTAATATACCTATGCCTCTATAGTATTGGAACATAGTAAACACTTAAAATGTTTATTGGCCAAATTAATGAAGGAAGAAATAGCTGAGTATTTCATCTAACTTAGACTTCACACCTACCCACCTCCCCTTGTGAATTAGCTTTTATTATTCTGATCACGTATTAAGAGATTGAAATTTAGAAAGGTTAAGAACATTTTTCTAGTTCACAGGGATTTAAAATGTCTATTCTACCATAAGGTTGCCTCCCAGAATATTGTGTCCAGCTTACCAGATAATCAAGAGAAAAGGAGCAAATATGGAAAAGTGATGTTATCAGTTTCTACAAGAAGTTCTTTTATCCCTTTGGTAACCCTTGGCTTCGGTTACATTAGTGTTCCTTCAGAATTGGCCAGTGTGCTATTTGGCATTCATCTGGACTTTAGGAGAACAGCTGGGAACTTGGAGAAAATGATCCTGTCATCCATGAGAGCTTGTCTCACCAAGAGGAATGCTCACATAGACTCAGAAGCACTCGGACCATGGGAGGAATAAGGATGGAAATGCCACTTCCTCAACAGCTTGCTCAGGGAGCAACGGTTGTATAGATGGAGCTTTTTGTTTCATGAGCCCCCTTTGAGGGGAAGAATAAAAGAACATGACTGAAACTAGGACAAGCCTTTTCACATCTCAGGATGTGAGTAAAGGAAGGGTTGGGGCACTCTATTCTGCCCTGTGCATTGAAATGCTTAGACCATTGTGTGGCACAATGACTCCCTTTCAGGAAGGTAGCTGCTATTGTGTGTCGTTCTGTTGTTCTGCGTAGCTCTGTCCCTTTGCCTGCTTTAGTTTTTCCCAGTGTCTAGTCTACAAAGGAAGCACTCAGTAGAAGTGCCTGGGCAGACTTCTTAAGGAAAGGAGAGAGACCACCCTCTTCACTTCCTAACACACACACACACACACACACACACAGAGAAGGAGAAAGAAAGCCAGGCAGTGTCAGCCTTGGGACTAAGCTGTGTTGATCTGATAGTACAGAGCCACTTTAAGTACTTGAAACCCTTGTTTCCCTTGGCAGTGAGAAATCAAATAGGGAACAACTTACATTGTCAAGCTCTGGGAAGTTGCTGTAAGGATAGTTAAGCTCTTGACATCTGAAATGTCTGCTGTAGGTACTTCTTGATCTTCTATTTTATACTTGTATATCTGATGAATCAAAGTGTGCGTATCAGGAATCACACAGTGGTTCCTGAGGGCTTCAGCAATAAGATGTGGTATGTACTATTATTTATATAAGGCAGTGAGAACCTGCATAAATAAGATACTTTAAAATGGAAACCTGAATGGTGAGGCCATAAGATTACACTTCTTAGTATCTTCCTGTGCTAATACATTAAAAAAATACTTTAACATTTTTTTCTACTTTACTCAGATAATATTGACCACATTTGTTTGTTTTTAATTTCAATGTATCTCCTTGTACTTCATGAATCTCATTTTCGCTCAGCAATCATGGAACTATAGACTAAGATTTAGATAAATGTATGTTGTGAGGGAATACGATAGAAATTGTTTTTTCTTCTCCCAAAGAAGGAATTTTACTGGAGAAAGAAAACATTTGAAGTCAGAAAGCCCTGAGTATTGAATCATAAGGATGGGACTTAATGTCTGTGTGTCTTTCAACAACTTGTTTAATTTCTTTCATCCACTTTACTCTTTCAAACAATTGTGGTTGCACAATTTTATAGATTTTTTATAGCATTGTTTTGAGGATTAAATGGGATAATGTATGTAATATGCTTAAACCTGTGTCTGACACACAATAAAATCTAATACATAGAGAGTAATATGACCCCAGTCTGATGTAGCCTTGTTTCATTGTGGTTGTCCTCATATGGGGTGCACAGTGAAGATTATTTAATATCAAGTATGACTAACATTGTCTTTACATTTTACTATTTACAAAGTGTATTTAAATATGTCATTACATTTATGTGTCACAAACTTCAAGATGTAGATACCCTTATCTTTCTCATTTTATCAACTGGGTGGCTGAATCTTGGATGAGTTATGACTTCTTGAAGGTCCAAAGTAATATACAGTAGGGTAAGTATGCACATTGTCTTCAGAATTCCACTTGGTTGGTTTTCATTAACTGAAGTTTTATCTTTGATGCAATGGAGTCTCTGATAAGTAGAATTTTTTTTTTTTTCTCTTTCTTCTGGTCACCTGTATGGTCCATTCTGTATCTACCAAAGGGTAGATAGCTTTAGTGTGCAGAATAGCTATTTGGAAAGCTTATTAAAATGTAGAGCACCCACCCCCCTCATTTCCTGGACCCGAGAAATTCCAATTCAAGAGATCAGGAATGGGGCAAAGAATGTGCATTCCTAAGAAGTTCTGGGGAATGACCAAGCTGCTAGTTTAGGGACCACATTTTAGCAGCAGTGCTTTAGCTGATCTCATCAACAATGGTTGTCTTGAGATATATTTGTCACAATCCAATAATCTATTTGCAGAAGAAACGTCACAGATGCTGCATTGCATATATTGTTTACTTTTTGTATATTGTGATGCCTTGCCGTCTTAAACTTTCCTGGCTGAGGAGAGACTGCCCATGCCCTCATGGCTAGCCAATTCTTAGAGGTAGCAAAGGACTCAACTGGCAGCATGCCTTTAATATGCAAACTAAAAAGTCCCAACACAGAAACTTCTCTATCTGGCCAGTTCATGGCAGGAGCAATATCCTGCTGAATCATCCCAGGGTCAGATGCCAGAACCACCTCCTTAAGCCCACTGAAGTCACTCCAACTCGCCAATCTTAAACCATTACTCTGCCCTGTTTTGTTTTCTCTTTGCAAATGTCAATAAAGTTTTTGGCCTAAACTTTGCCTTTGATGCTGTCTTCCTCAACCTGACCAAAACCTAGCACTTCCCCTGTGTGACCTTGTGTGGCATGTGAGATCCCCTTGCTAGGACCTGTGACTATAATCAACTTGTTTTCTTTTGTCTCCTCTGTGGCGACCCCTAACAGACCATCACCTAAAAGCACATAGGAACACATGCTTCCTTCAGACAAAAAGAAGAGGCACCTCTTCTCTCCAAATGTGTTGTCCCGAGTCAGGAATTTTTGGCAAACATTCCATCCCACTCCTAGTCAGGAAGAGGCAGAATAATGGTGTTAGGGACACTGGTGATCAAGGCACTCCTGCAAATTTCAGGCACAGTTTTGGCACACAGCGCTTTTCATTGTCTTCTGAGAGCAATTTCAACCTCCCACTGCCCAGCCCATGACTCTCTCTTGTTAAACCTCTGTGAGTAGCCCTGCTGCAACCATGAATCATACACTGAGGGCTTCACACAGCCTGGGTTTATGGAGCTGCATTACAGGAGACTATATCTCAGATGGCCCCAGTGCAGCCAAAACAATCTGTCACTTTTAATTCTTCCTGTCACCTCATTAAGTATATGGGAATGTTGACAATAAAACACATTTTCACACAAACACGCAAGGCTCACACCACCCCAAAATGTAACATTTCCTCCTCTTGTATTCAGATGTGCTTGTAAATATCCAGTCATTGAAAGATTCACTGAGCAAACATATGTGCTGGTCTACTGTATATAACTGACAGAGGCAAAGAACAGTCTCCATGGACACATAAAGCAATTAAAAATAACTGTGCTTCAAAGCAGACTACTATAATACAAAGGTCAGGACCATAAATATGAACAGGATGGCAGTAATGTCTCTATCTAAATATACCCCCAAACACACAACTACAACAGGTCAGATCTCAAAGGTTAATATTAAAAAAAAAAAAAATCTTTGAAATTATGCCATATTCTTCCCATGCCTTTTCCTTCTTGTGATCTTTTCATCAAAGGTTAATATATGTGAATCCAGTGGAAAAATTTTATCAAGGCCAAATATGTGTCATCAGCCACTATTTTATTCAATGTGAAACATTTAGCCTTGGACATAGGATACAATGAAGAAGCTCTAGCAAATATTCTCTGAAAGGAAAATGTCTGTTTCTTCTCCTCTGCACCCCCCTCCAGCCTTGCTTTCTAGGTTGCTTGTTTTTATATTAACTGCGCGGAAGTCTGAATTCCTCTCAAAGCTGTAGAGAGATGTTCTGAGGGCCGGGATAATTTTTGCAGTAACACACTGAGTGTGATAATAAGGTTTATGCATGGTTGTAAAAAATGTGCTGACAGACGGAAAAGGAGCCACCTCGGTCTGCACAGCATTCATTTTTATATATATTTAAAAAAAATCATACTACACCTGAGTCTGATTCAAACAGCAGTTCTTCCTCCCGCTGTCTTCTAAGAACAGAAATATTTTAGAGTATATAGAAAAATTCCAACCCCCAGTGGACTGATACGCTAAAATTTCAAGTTCTGTGCAGAGTATCATAGGCTCCTGTATTACCATTCAAGGTGTCATATGCAATGAAAAACTTATTCCCTCCAAACATGAATCTCTATGTAGTAAGTGCCTCAGATCATGAGCAAGTAAATGCAGCAAGGAAAAAAGATGTGAGCAGAGTGGCTCCCACAATGGAGAGGCACTGCCCATCTCTTCCTTAAAAAGCAAAATGCCAGCTAATTTGCCAAAGATTCATTTTCATCCAAGGAAATGAAAATATGAGTGCAGATTGAATGAGAGCACTGAGGTCATCTCTACTTTGTGATGTGATATTTGAGAGCACATTGGTTAGAGGAAAAGAGCACTGTGAGGTAAATTCCTTACTCTTAACAACATGAAGCAACAATGATCAACCCATCTAGCACTACTGACTCGATTCTCTAAGCCATGGTACCGTCTTTTTGGGGGAGCAACCAGCTCCTGACATCTTCTCTCTCGCAGACCTATTACCATACTCGTAGAAAAGTCCATCTTATGCTAAAGCAAATGGATGAATAAATGAATGAATGGATGAATGAATGAATAAATGAAACAGAAAAAAAAAACAAACAAAAAAACTCATGTTCATCCTCAACCTTTTTCTGATGAAATGCATCTGTATTAATTTGCTAAGCTTGTGGTTACCAAGCATCACAAATTGAGTGGATTAAACAACAGAAATGTCATAGTTCTGGAGGTCAGAAGTCCAAAATCAAGGTGTTGGCAGAGTTTGTTCCTTCTGAGGGCCATGAGGAAGGATGTGTTCTGGGCCACTCTCATTGGTTTCTCTAAATCTTTTCACATTGTCTTCCCTCTACTTGTGTCTCCATGCCCAAATTTTCCCTTTTCCATAATGATGTCAATCATCTTGGGTTAGAGACTGTCCTGATAACCTCATCGAATCTAGAGACCCTATATCTAGATAAACTTACATTCTGAGGTACTGGGAAGTTAGAACTTCAATAAATGAATTTTGGGTAGACACAATTCAATCTCATACAGAATCTTCTACTGAAACAACAACACAGAGCTTCCATTTATCTACTGGTCTTATCTCTTCCTCTGCTGGAAAGTGAGGTCCCTCACATTCCTGCCATCCTCAGAGCACAACTTCCAGGGAGAAGAGCAATTTTTTTTTTCCAATGTTGCTAAAGATGCTCCTGAGTTATTACACTTATTAACTTTTGCTTCTTACAAATCCATAGCAATAAGCTATGCAACTGCTAATTCTCTCTAATATTTTCTTCAATCAACTTCACAATTGGTCCCAACATTCAACCACTATTTTGGCAGCTGGTTCACAGATACTATTTTCACTTTGGATTCTGTCATGAACATAGAATACTTCTGTTTCCACAGCAGTGAATTACCTACAACCCACCCCATCTGCTCTTGATCTCTTCAACACAGGTGACCTTCAGCTGCAGTCCACTTATACTGCCTGATCATTTACATACCCTATCTAGCCTCTTCCTTACATACATGTCTTAGCTCTGGAAATTTAAATTCAAATACTCCTTCCTTTGACTGCTATCTGTTCATGCCAATTTCCTCATTTCTCTACTTCATTTACAGCATCGATTACCAACTTATGGTATTACATGGAAAATTAGTGTTTCAGTATGTTAATAAGATCACACAGAGGCTGATAAAATGGTGTGTGGTCAAATAAATTTAGGAGAACGGGGTTAATAAAAGTTGAAACATTGTGCTGTTTTTCCTCACAGCAGCTGCCCCTTTCCCCACAATCATACAGAGCAAGTACCCTTGCCTGGAATTAGACTGCAACCTCAGCCATGCCTGCCCTCTGCCACTGCCTCTGGACCATGGACCCCCGCAAAGTGAGCAAGCTTTGGGCCTTCATGAAAATGTGTAAGCAGGATCCAAGCATTCTGCACATTGAGGAAATGCACTTCCTGCGAGACTGGGTGGAGTGCATGAAGGGTACAATACCACCAGCCACTCATAAAACTAAATCAGACAGTGTCAAGGAATAAAAAAACAGGTAGTAAGAAGGGGGAGGAAAACATAAAAACAGATGAACTATCAAGTCAGGAAAGTGATCTAGAAACTGACAATGAAGGCATGAATGAACCAGATACTTACTCTCTAAGAAATAGGAGATGAAAATGTAGAGATAACCAAGGAAATGATGGATTAGGCAAGTGATAAAAAGGCTGCTGACATTGATGCCCTAAATGATGGTGTACTACAGAAAGCCACTGACTTGTTCACAGATGTCATCAAACTGAATCCTTGCTTGGCCATTCTGTACACCAAGAGAGCCAGTGTTTTCATCAAACTACAGAAGCAAATGCTGCCATTCGAGATGGTGAAAGAGCTATTGAAGTAAATTCCTGTTCAGCTTAGCCTTTTAAGTGGCAAGGGAAAGCACACAGACTTCTGGACCACTGGGAAGAAGCAGCACATGGTCTTGCCCTTGCTTGTAAACTGGATTATGAAGAAGATGGTAGTGCAATGCTGAAAGGAGTTCAACCAAAGGCCCAGAAAACCACTGAACATCAGAGAAAGTATGAGCAAAAACATGAAGAGCAAGAGATCAAAGAAAGAATAGAAAGGATTAAGAAGGCTCCAGAAGAACATGACAGAGCCCAGAGGGATGAAGAGGCCAGACAACAATCAGGAGCTCAGTGTGGGTCTTTCCCAGGTGATTACCCTGGGGGAATACCTAGTAATGTTCCTGGAGGAATGGCTGGAATGGCAGGGGGGATGCCTGGAATGGCAGGAATGCTTGCACTCAATGAAATTCTTAGTGATCAAGAGGTTCTAGCAACCATACAGGATCCAGAAGTTATGGTGACCTTCCAGGGTGTGGCCTAGAACCCAGCAAATATGTCAAAATGTATCAGAAATATCAAAATATCAAAATATGTCAAATATATCAGAGCAATGCAAAGGTTATGAATCTCATCAGTAATTGTCAGCGAAATTTGCAGGTCAAACATAATACCCTTCTGACAAACAAACCCTCGCTGAAGGAAAAGCAACTTTGATCACCTAATGGAGGTCACAATAATATAAATGAGTGTAGCTCTGACCTTCTCATGAAGAAAGCTTTGCAGAGACTCCCTGCCCCTCTGCCCCCTACATTCTACAGTGGTTTGCCTTTAGGGTATTCATTTAGATAATGTTTTCCTACTATGAACTACAAACTTTAAACAATTTTTTTAAACCTTAAAAATATTTAAAAACGTATTAAAAGGGTGTGTTAATCCTTACATTTTTCTTTACTGATCATTTCAGGTTTTTTTTGCTTTGGATTAATTGGGCAAGGAAGATACTTCAGTGTGGAAGATTTTTGCTCAGTTTGAGTGAAATAAAGGTTTATAAGTGAGAGGCAAATATAACACTTAAATATATGACGTTTGAGTTGGAGATAGGGTTTCTTTGGAATTTTGACTTGTTTTTTTTAAAATGCTTTATTTTTTAAACACAATTTATTTGGATAAAAACATTGGGACCACAAGTATTGCAGTAAGACCCAGGTAGGGGCCAGAAGCGCTTGGCAGGGCAGCAGCAAACATCCCTTTTATATAGTGGGCACCCTTGTGCAGATGCTTTTAAATCTTATGCCGTGGTGAAGGGATGATTTTTATAATGCTGCAGTAGAATTGGATTACTTAGCTGTGTTCTTATCTGATATAAAAAATAAATCTTTTGGGTTATTTCCACACACAAAAAAGTTGCAACATTTCTTTACCCAAGGAATGTTATTTGTCCTGAATAACCAAGATTTTGTGACTGCTTTAACCAAAGTAATGTCAGCAATTTAAGAAAGAAAAAAGAAAAAAAGAAAGAAAGAAAGAAAGAGAGAGAGAAACCTAGTGAACCACAGAACACCAATCTGGGAATTAGCAGATTACAACTGTTCTTTAATCCATAAACCCTATTCTCTCCCCCACCCCTCATTCCAGTTATCCACTGCTTCCTCTTCTACTCAGTCTTTTTTCTACATCCATCCAGTAAACTCTGTCCTTTCTAGTCCTGCATACGAGCTCACGTTCTGCAACTTTCAGTAGGCCTTTGGAACTTCTAGCAAAAATACCCATGCTAAATCCTTTTTCAATTTAACCCAGCATATAATAAACTATCACTATTTTTTACATCACCTGTTCACCCACTTCACTCCATCTATTTCTCTCTTTTTTTCTTGCGTCTTCAACTCTTCTCTATAGGTTCTATCTCCTACAGTAGTAAATCTATTTAAAGGAGTTTTGTTACAATTTTCTTTTCCTTTTTCACAACTTCCTTCTTGAGGTTTTGGCCTTATCATCTTTTTAAAATTAAATTCCATGAGCATGGAGTATCTTTCCACTTACCTGGGCCTCTTTGATTTCTTTTACCAATATCTTATAGTTTCAGTGCACAGGTCTTTCACCTCTTTGGTTAAATTTATTCCAAGGTATTTTATTCTTTTTGATGCAGTTGTAAATGGGATTGTTTTCTCAATTTCTCTTTCCAGTAGTTCATTATTAGTGTATAGAAATGCAACAGATTTCTGCACAGTGATTTTGCATCTTGCAATTTTTTTAAATTCATTGGTTAGTTTGACAGGTTTTTTGTTTGTTCATTTTTGTTTGCTTGTTTGTTTTTGGTGGGAAAGTAATTCTTGATAAAGACAATGAAGATACTTAAAAAATGTCCAAAAAGTTATGATACAAATACTAGATTACAAGATAGAAGTAGAAATTAATAAAAGATGGTAAATGTATTTGAATTATCAAGGGAGAATGATTAGATATATACCATTTAAAAATAGACATTTTATTTTAGAATAGTTTGTATTTATTGAAAAAAAAAACATAAGGATAGTAATAGGCTTTCCATAGAACATATATGGTTTCCTCTGTTTTTATCTTATATTTGTTACATTTAATGATACATTTGTGGCAACTTATGAACCAGTAGTGTATGTTATCATCAAAGTCCTTACTTTATTAAGCTTTCCTCAGGTATTACCTAATGTCCTTTTGTTGTCATTATTCAAATGTATCATATTACATTTATTTATCATGTCTCTTTAGACTCCCTTAGACTGTGATAGCTTCCATGATTTTCCTTGTTTTCATGACTATGATAGTTTTGAGGAATAGCTTTGTAGAATGACCTTTGAAGGGATTTGTCTGTTGTTTTTCACATGATTAGATTGAAGTTATGGGAGTTTGGGAGAGAAGTGCCATTTTAATCACATTCCATCAAAGATACATGCTGTCAATGGGATGCATCACTGTTGATGTTAATTTGGATCACATGACTGAGGTAATCTTTGTTAGGTTTCTTTATCATAAAGTTACTTTTTTTATTCTTTCATTCAATATTATACTCTTTGGAAGGAAATTTGCACAAACAGTCCACACTCAAGTAGTGGACAGTTATGCTCTAATTTTTTTAAGGGTGCATCATCTACATAGTGTATACAAATTTTAAAAAATCACTTAGATGTTTGAGAAATCCCAGGATATAATGCAGAATATGACAAAACAATCTAACTACATTAAAAATTTAAGAGACAGCATCACTAAAGGTGATGAGGGAAAATGTGCTGATCTAAGTAACTTTGGAAATTAGTGGGATCTGCAAAGCTGAAGGCAAAGCAGTACATAATTACTATAATTTAGTTGATAATATTTTTTTCTATAGGGATGTTAGTTAAAAATTGTCATATTGTTATACATGTATACAGGCATTGAACAATTAAGTAAATGGATGGTAGATGCTGAGAACCAGAAGTGAAGTGAGATTTTATAGACAATGGAAAAAGATAGAATAATTTATGTTTTAATGGAGTAGAATTGGGGATATCACTATGATATAATATTTAGTTTAATATAAATATTTATTATTTTATATATGTATATATTTATACATACATATGTGTGTGTGTATATACATGTGTGCATGTATGTGCATGTAAATACACAGGTAAGTTAACACACATAACCTTTCTTGCTTTGTCAGTTGAGACAACCTAGAAGTGATGACATCCCATTAGAAATAAGTATGTATAGTATCCAGATCTTAGCTCCTAAGTACCATTCTTCAGTAAAAGGATCAAGGACTCCTTGGAGAAATAACTAATTCAGGGGCTGGGGCAGAAAATAGAAAAGGTGAGTCTGGAGTATTTTGGTAATGAATGCTGAGAAATAAAAAATTTTAAAGCCCTGTTATGATGGGGCCATGTCAAAAGATACAAGAGACATTAATAGAGCTCCCAATGGCCAACACTGGAATAATGTGAACAAACAAAAGAAATGAAATAATATTGGACTATGAAACAAATATTCATGAGTACATATGGGTATAAATAAATTGTTGAATAAATAAATAAATAAGGGAGAATAAATAAATAAATAAGGGAGAAGAGACAAGTCTCTCATGAGAAGAATTCCAAATAATATATGTTACTTTGACATATGTAATTTTCTAGAGAAAAGACCAACAGAATTTTTCAAATATAGAATAAAAATAAGATTTCCCAATTCCAAATCAGAACAAAATATAAGAAAGTAGTAGATCATGGGTAAACAAAACAAAACAAGATACTCACAAAATTAAATTAAAATTGAAGACAAAAGATCAAATGCAATATTAATTTTCTCTTCCCTTATCAAAAATGTTAATTTACCAATTCTGTGTTTGGGCTCAGATAAGTTCATATCAAAAAATTATCCATATTAGATATTGTAAGGAACTAACATTAAGGAGATTTTGGCAAAGATAATGAAGAAAAAGAGATAATGCAGTTATGCTACATTAGGATTTAAAAGAAATGCAGCATCAACTATGAGAACTTAAAAGCTTTTCAAATATTTATAGATTTATAGAACTTATTTTAGGTTCTATTTTTGAAAGAATTAACATGGACAAATTTCCAGAGAAAATTATTATAAAAATTGATACTTTAAGTCGAGGCTTAAAAAATAAAGCATCAAGGACAAAATATTATCTAGGAAATAATTACCAAAAAAATTTTTATCAAATAATTTTACACTGAATTCTTTGAAACTGGTTGCAAACTACTTTTGATGATAGTAATTAATGAAGTTTCTCAATTCGTTCATGGACCAAGCAACATCCCATACTAAAACACAAGAAATATGGAACATTCAAAAAAGAAAAAGATCTTTAAAACTATAACTGCAAAATATTATCAAATCAAAGATAGCAGTTTATTAAAAGATAACATACCATTACCACATAGGTTTTTATTCTAGAAATGTACAAACAATTCAATATTAGGAAACCAAGTAATAATTGGTCCCACAATCACATCATCACAACAATCAATCAAAGGAGAAGAAAGAAAAATTTATCTTGATAGACACTGACAAAACATTTTAAAATAATTCAACATCAATTATTGAAAAAAATGTTAGTCAACTAGGGATAGGAGATAAGAACAAATCCCCAAGATGATGAAGGCAATGTATTTCAAACTAACAACTAACATTAAATCTCATCATAAAACATTAGACAAAGATCATTACTGCTGTTTTTTCAATTATTTTTTAAAAAGTTATTTATTGATATATATTTTATAAGTAATAAAATTTGCTCTTTTTAAGTGTCTAGCTTGAGGAGTTTAGATAAATGTAGTTATATAATCATCAGACTAATAAGAACAGAATATTTTCTTCATCTCATAATGTTTTTTCTTGCCCCTTTGCTCCTCTCCCTCTGTTCCCAGGCCCTGTTGCCTACTTTTCTAATGTATGTCCCTGTATATTAAACTTTTCCAGAACTTCCTATAAATTGAATCATGCAGTATGTAGGTTATTATCATAATACATAAGGCTTTTAAAATTCCTCTATGTTTTTGCATTTATCATTAGTTTGTCTTTTTTATTGCTGGGCACAATCCTACTAGACAGATGTATTATAAATAATTTTCTCACTCCTGAGATGATATATATTTAGGTTATTTCTAGTGTTCAGTTATTATGAATTCCATTATTATGAACTTCTATGAACATTTGCACATTTTTGTGAGTGAAAATATGTTTTCAGTTCTCTTTGCTAAATATCTAAAAGTAGGATTGCTGGATTACATGATTAGTATATATTCAGTAGGTGTGTATACATACACATAATATATATTTTATCAGTATATATTACATGATCAGTATATATAAAGTTCCATATAACTTTATGGAAAACTGTCAAGCTATTTTCTAGAGCGGTGTACAATTTTACCTTTCACAAATGATGTGGAGTTCTAGTTTTTCATATCATCATCAACACTTAGTATTGTCACTCTTTTTAGTTTTAGCTGTTTTCATAGGTGTTAGTAGTATCTTATGGTGTTTTTAACTTGTATTTCCGTAATGACTAATGATGTTGAGCACCTTTACATGTACATATCTGCCTTCTGTGATTCCCTGTGTTGACAAATATGTCAATAAGATAGTTTTTTTTTTTTTACTAAATATTTATCTCATTTTATGTTTTTCTTAATATCTTGAAACTAGGTAGTAAGAATTTCTTTCTTTTCTATTTTAATTTCTTTCTAAATTTTAGAATCATCTTAATTTCTAAAAGTGACAAAACAAAAACAAATCTGACGTAATTTGAATTGACATTGTCTTGATTCTGTGAGAACTGACATCTTAACAATCTAGTCTTTATACCCATGTATGGTGTATTTTTTCTTTATTTAGGTCTTTCATTTCTCTATAATGTTTAATAGTTTACAGGGTACAGGCATTGTACATATTTTGTTACATTTATCTCTAAGTATATGACATGTTATTATGCTCATATAAAAGGCTTTTAAAATTTTTTCAGTTTTTAATTGTAAATTGTAAGTATATAGAAATATAATAGCTCTTGTTCCTGTTGACCTTCTATCCTTTATTTTGATGAGTTCACTCATTTGTTCTTGACCTTTTTAAAATCCCTTTTCTTTCTTTTTATGTACATTTATTATAATTTTTGTCTGTAAGCAATTATGTTATTCATGAATGAGTATTTTTTTTTGTCAGTGTTTTCTTTCCTTTTTCTTTCTTCTTTTTTTTTTTTTTCTTATGGTCTTTACTAGAACTTCTGGTTCAATGTTAAATAGAAGTAGTGAGAGCAGACATACTTGCCTTGCTTTTGATCTTAAGGTGAAATCAGTAATATATGTTAGCTTGAGATTTTTAATAAAAGCCCATTTTCAGTGTTAAGCTCTCCAACATGAATTGTGGAGTCAAATATATTTTCTTATATGATTTTTATTTATTTTAAACTCTTTTATTTGTTACAGATACATTTTGGAGTTATATTTTCTTGATAAATTTACTCCATTACTTTTAACTTATGTAGAATTTATTTTTTCTCCAATCTAGCTTGTCTGATATTAATATAGCCACTTCACTTCACTTTGGATTAGAGTTTGTGGGGTATATTTGTTCATTCTTTTGTTTTCAACAGATATATATTTACATTTAACATCAATTTCTTTGTAGACAGCATATATTAGATCTTGTTTTTTAATCTGATCTACAGTGTCTTTTAGTTTAAACAATTTGCATTTAATGTAATGATTATTAAAATCTAATTACAAAATTTTTCTATCTGCCCATTTTCTTTTAAAGATTTTATTTATTTATTTGATAGAGAGAGATCACAAGTAGACAGAGAGGCAGGCAGAGAGAGAGGAAGGGAAGCAGGCTCCCCACTGAGCAGAGAGCCCGATGTGGGACTCAATCCCAGGACCCTGAGATTATGACCTGAGCCGAAGGCAGCGGCTTAACCCACTGAGCCACCCAGGCGCCCCTATCTGCCCATGTTTTTAAAAATTTCTTATTTTCACTTTTGACTTATTTCAGATTGAGTACTTCTAATATTTTTTATCTTAAATATTAATTTCTTAATTATACCTCTTTTATATGAGTTGCTACCATGTTTAAAATATATATCCTTAATTTATCACAGTGTGCTGCCAAATGATATATAACTTGCTGTAAACCATAGGAAACTTAAGTTGGAACACTGCTGTTTATTTCCTCCCATACTTTATGCTATTTTTTGTCATATACATATTCCTATATACGTTATGAACTCCACAATATTTTGGTACTACATTTGTCTTGGGTAATCACTTACCATGTGAAGAGATCAAAACTAATGAATAATATGCTTTATATTTACCTACATGTGTATCCCTTCCCAGAACTTTTCCTTCTTTGTGTGGATTGTACATCCATTTGACATCATAATCCTTCTGCTTGAGAACTTCCTTTAATGTTTCTTATAGCACAGGTCTGTGATGAAATTGTTTTGCTTGTATGTTTCTCATATGTCTTTTTTTAAAAGATTTTATTTTATTTCTTGAGAGAGAGAACAAGAGTAAGAGAGCCAGAGAGCACATGAGTAGGGGGCAGGACAATGGCAAAGGGAGAAACAGACTCCCCACTGAACAGGAAGCCTGACGTGGAACCAATCCCAGGATCATAATCTGAGCCAAAAGACACACAATGAACTGACTGAACCACCCAGGCATCCCTCAATATGTCTTTATTTTACTTCCCTACCCACCCATGAATCAACTGTTTCTTCAAGAAGCCCAGATTATTTTTATTGAAGAATGGTGTTAGAAACAAGTATCTGGCCTCATAGAACAAGCTTGAGACTTTTCCTTCCATTTCTATTTTTTTAAACAGCTCCAGAAGAATAAGGTATCACTTCTTCTTCTTCTTTTTTTTTTTCTTTTTTAAGATTTTATTTATTTATTTATTTGACAGACAGAGATCAGAAGTAAGCAGAGAGGCAGGCAGAGAGAGAGGAGGAAGCAGGCTCCTTGCTCAGCAGAGAGCCTGATGCGGGGCTCGATTCTAGGACTCTGAGATCATGACCTGAGCCAAAGTCAGAGGCTTTAACCCACTGAGCCACCCAGGTGCCCAAAGTATCACTTCTTTAAATGTTTGGTAGAATTCTACTTGGAAGCCATCTGACCCTGGACTCTTGTTTGTTGGGAGATTTTTCTTTACTGCTTTGATTTCCTTTCTGATTATGGGTCTGTTCAGGTTTTCTATTTCTTCCTGTTTCACTTTTGGTAGTTTTATATGTCTCTAGGAATGTATCCATTTCTTCCAGATTGCCTAATTTGTTGACATTCTGTTGCTCATAATATGTTCTTATAATTGTTTGTACTTCTTCAGTGTTGGTTATGATCTCTTTTATTCATGAATGAAAGTCTAGCCAGGGGTTTATCCATCTTACTAGTTCTTTCAAAGAATGAGCTCCTGGTTTCATTGATCTGTTTTACTCTTCTTTGGTTTTTGTTTCATAGATTTCGGGTTTAATATTTATTAATTCTTTTCTCTTGCTGGATTTAGGCTTTATTTGCTGTTCTTTCTTGAGCTTCTTTAGATATAAGGTTATACTGTATATTTGAGACCTTTCTTATTTCTTGAGTAAGGCTTGAAATGCTGTGTACTTCCCTCTGAGGACCACGTTTTCTGTATCCCAAAGGTTTTGAATAGCTGTGATTCCATTTTCATTTGTTTCCATGAATTTTCTTAATACTTCTTTAATTTCCTGGTTGACCCTTTCATTCTACAGTAGGTTGCTCTTTAGCCTCCATGTATTTGAGTTCTTTCCAAATTCCTGCTTGTGACCGAATTCCAGTTTCAAAGCATTGTGGTCTGAACATATGCAGGGAATGATCCCAATCCTTTTGAAATGGTTGAGACCTGACTTGTGACCGAGTATGTGATCTGTTCTGGAGAATGTTCTTTATGGACTTGAGAAAAATGTGTATTCTGTTACTTTAGGATGGAGTGTTCTGAATATATATCTGTGAAGTCCATCTGGCCCAGTGAGTCATTCAAAGCTCTTGTTTCCTTGTTGATCTTCTGCTTAGATGATCTGTCCATTACAGTGAGTGGGTGTTAAAGACCCCTGCTTTTAATATATTATTATCAATGTGTTTCTTTAATTCTGTTATTAATTGATTTATATAATTGCCTGCTCTCATGTTAAGGGCATAAATATTTACAATTGTTAGATCTTCTTTTTGAATAGACACTTTAATTATGAATTAGTGTCCAGACTCCAAACTTTCTTAAAAAGCTGTAATCATCAAGACAGTACACTGTTAGCACAAAATCAGACACATAGATCAATGGAACAGAATATAAAACTCAGAAATGGACCCTCAAGTCTATGGTCAACCAATCTTTGACAAATCAACAAAGAATATCCAGTGGAAAAAAGTCTCAACAAGTGGTGTTGGGAAAATTGGACAGTCACAAGCAGAGGAATGAAATCAGACCTTTCTCTTACACCATACACAATAATAGAATCAAAATGGATGAAAGATCTAAATGTAAGACAGGAATCCACCAAAATCTTGGAGGAGAGCACAGACATCAATCTCTGTGATATTGGCCACAGCAACTTCTCACTAAACACATCTCCAAAGGCGAGGGAAACAAAGGCAAAAATGAACTATTGGGCCTCATCAAGATAAAAACTTTTGCACAGAAAAGGAAACAATCCATAAAACCAAAATACAACTGAAAGAATGGGAGAAGATATTTGCAAATGTCTTATTAGATAAAAGGCTGGTATCCAATATCTATATAGAACTTATCAAACTTAACACGCAAAGAACAAATAATCCAATCAAAAAATGGCAGAAGAAATAAATAGACATTTCTCCAAAGAAGACAGACATCTAAATGGCCAACATACACATGAAAAAATTGCTCCATATCACTTGGCATCTATGACATACAAATCAAAACCACAATGAGATACCATCTCACATCAGTTGGAATGACTAAATTGAATTTAATAAAAAATAAATAAAAAGGAAACCAATATCTGGAGGCTAGCATGTTCATTGCTATCAGGGTGTCCTTTCTTCCTCTTCCTTTCTCCCTCCCTTCCTTCCATTCTTCCTTCCCTCCCTTATTAGTTCACAAAGCAAGGACATATATCTGTGCATAAAAACCTGAGTATATACACCTATCTATAAATATTTCCATATGTAGTCATCTATATCCTTATTAAATATGAATTCATACTGATGGCTCTGACTGTAACGCATTAAGATATGGATCACTTCCTTCCTTTGTAATCTGTATATTTCTTTTCCAACAGTTGTAAATCTGGCTTCTGTCATTCCCATTCATTTCCTTAACTGTTCAATTTTAATATGCCTTTATAGAAGTATCATATTTAGTACTTACCCTCATAGAAAACAACTTGATCTGCTAAAATGAAGGACTTATGTACAGTTTCTTGTGCCTTTAGTTATATAAAATCCACTCATTTCCACTATTACTTAGTTCGGCACCTTTTCCTTACCCATTTTATTGAGGTTATTTCACACATTTGTAATCCAGTTAAATTCTTTTGTAACAGTCTACTTTTTTTTTTTGCTAGAATTATCCAACCCTTTTAATGATTTTTTAAAAATTTGCATACATTAAGATTTGCTCTTTTGCATTTTAAAGTACTATAGGTTTTGGTACTGTGTAATGTCATATGTCCATGAATGTACTATCATGCATTCTACTACCTTAAAATCCCCTGTGCTTCACCTACTCAATTCCTCAAACTCTTGGCAACCACTGATTTTTTTTTTTTTAAAGAAACTCCATAATTTTACCTTTCCCAGAATGTCATCTAATTGGAGACATGTAGGATATAACGTTTTCAGACTTACTTATTTCACTTAATATGAATTTAAGGTCATTCCATGTCTTTTCTTTTCTTCTTTTTTTTTTGTGGTTTAATAGATTTTTCTTTTGTCATTTAATAATATCTTATTATATGGATATACCAATTTGTTTATCCATTTGGTTACTGTAGGAATTTTTTTTAAGATTTTATTTATTTATTTGATAGACAGAGATCACAAGTAGGCAGAGAGGTGGGCAGAGAGAGAGGGAAGCAAACTTTCTGCTCAGCAGATGCGGGGCTCGATCCCAGGACCCTGAGATCATGACCTGAGCTGAAGGCAAAAGCTTAACCCACTGAGTGACCCAGGTGCCCCAGGAATAATTTTTATACTTAGTTTTTAGTAATTATGATTAAAGCTGCTAATCATGTGCAGCTTTCTTTATTGACATAATTTTCAACACATTTGTACAACTACCTAGGAACATGATACTTCAATTGTATGGTAAGACTGTTTAGTTTTGTAAGAAACTTGCCAAACTGTCTTCCAAAGTGTCAATGCTATTTTGGATTGTCACCACCAATGAATAAAAACTCCCATTCATATCCTTATGAACATTTGATATTGTCAGTTTTTGGATGTTAGCCATTTAATAAGTGTGTACTGGCATCTCATCATTATATTAATTTGCAATTTCATAATAATAAGTGATTTGGAGCATATTTTCACATGCTTATTTTTCATTTGTATATCTCCTTTGTTGAGTTGTCTGTCCAGATCTTGTGTATGTTTTAAAATTGGATTATTTGTGAGTTTTTAAAAATTCAGTTTCAGAGTTCTTTATATATTTTGGATATAAGGGCTTTATCAAATATATGTTTTGCCAATATTTTTTTGCAATCTGTGGCTTATCTTTTCATACTCTTATTGGTGCCCCTTGTAGAAAAGAATTTAAAATTTTGATGAAGTTTAACATCAATTTTTTTCTATCATGGATTAGAGTAAGTTCACTTAAATGTTATCCAATGTTTTTCTCTAAAAGTTTTATGAAAAAAGAAAAGCAAAAAAACAAAACAAAAATAAATAAATAAAAGTTTTGTGATTTTAATTTTCTTTAAGTCTATGATTAATTTTGAGTTAATTTTTGTGAAAAGAAAGAATTGCAGCCAAATTATTTTCTTTTGCATATGAAAACCCACATCCTTTGTTGAAAAGATTAAAAACTTCTTTATTAAAGATGATTAAACATGAATTGTGAGTTGAATTCTAGATTCCCTATTCTGTTCTCTTGATCTATATGTATGTATTCTTTTGCTAATATCATGCTGTCTTTATCACTGCAGCTTTATATTATATTTAAAGAATCCCGAAAATAGCTTGGTGAATTTAGATGGTTTGTATTGAATCTGTGTTAGGAAGAATCAACTCCTGAAAAACACTGAGGTTTCCAACTGATAAACATGGAATATCATTCCATATATTTAAATTAAAAATGTTTTTTCACCAGAGTTTTATAGTTTTTTACATATACATCCTATATGTATTTTGTTAGATGTGTACCCAAATCTTTAATTTTTATGTTAATTTAAATTGTATTGATTTTTACTTTCAAATTTTAATCGTTCATTGCTGATATAAAGGAAAGCAACGGACTTTTGTGTATTAACCTTGTATCCTATGATCTGGCTATAATCACTTATTCCTGATTTTTTGGCAGTTTATTGAGATTTTCTACATAGACATTCTGTCATCTGTGAAAAAAATCTTTTTTTTTTTCTTTACAATGTGTATACCCTTATTACCATTCTTTGTCTTATTCTACTAGGTAGGACTTCCTGTGTGATGTTAGTATGAGTAGGGAAGAGGTAGAATCCTTGTCTTGTCCATGATCTTGAGGGGGAAGGCATCCAATATAATAATATGATATTAGCTGTAAGCAGTAAATGTCTTTTATAAAAATGAGGATATCATCTTCTATTCCTACTTTTTGGAGAGTTAGTGTCATTATTGTGCCTAATGTATTTTATGCATCAATTAATATAATTTTTCTTTAACCTATTATTATAGTACATTACAGAAATTTATTTTCAAATGTGGAACTGTCCTTGCACACCTGGAATAAATCTTACTTTGTCATTTTGTATAGCTTTTGTACATTGTTGGATTTAATGTGATAATATTTTGTTTATTTGCATTTTTTAAATCTATGAGATATTGGCATCTAGTTTTCCTTTTTATAATATATTGATCTGGTTTTATATTATTCTAATGCCAGCATCATAGAATGGGTTAGAAAATATTTCTTCCATTTTTGTTTTCTCTAACAGATTATAAAAATTGGTATTTTTTCTTTATTAAATGTTTCATAGAGTTCACTAGTGAAACTATCTTGGTCTAGTGCTTTCTTTTAGGAAGATCATTAATTATTTGCCCAATTTCTTTAATAATTATAGGCCTATTCAAATTATCTATTTCTCTTTTTGTGAGAATTCTGATAGTTTGTGTCTTTCAAAGAATTGGTCCACTTCATCTAAGTTACCAAATGTGTGGACTTATAGTTGCTCATAATACTTCTTTACTATCCTCTTACTGTCCATAGAATTCTGGTGATACCACTTCTTTCATTTATTATATTAATAATTATGTTTCTCTCTTTTTTCATGATTAGTCTAGTCAGCTCAATTTTATTGCTCTTTCCAAAACCCAGCATTTGGTTTTGTTGACTGTCTCTATTGTACTTTATGATTGTAATTTCACTGGTTTTTGCTTTTTTACTATTTATTTTCTTCTATTTGCATTAGGACTAAATTGCTCTTCTTCCTTTAATTTCCTAGGTGGAAACATTATTGATTTTAGATCTTTTTTCTTTTCTAATATATGCATTCAATGCTATAAATTTCCTCTAACCACTGCTTTTGTTGCATCTCACAAATCTTGATAAATTGTATTTTCATTATCTTAGTTCAAATTACTTAAAATTTTTTCTTGAGATTTTTGTTGTTGTTACTTAGAATTGTGTTCTTTGAATTAAATATTTTGGGATTTTTCATTTGTCTTTCTGTTACTGAATTCTAGTTTAATTCCCTTGTGGTCTGAGAATATATCTTGTATGATTTCTATTCTTTTAAATCAGTTAGGGTCTTTTAATGGTCAAAATGTTATCAGTTTTGGTGAGTGTTCCATTTGAATTGAGAGAATTATGTATTCCACTATTGTTGAGTAATGTATATCCAGTTGATTACTAGTGGTGTTTATTCAACTATACACTTGCTGATTTCCTGTCAGCTGTATCTATCAATTACTGAAAGAGAAATATTGAAATTGTGGATTTGTCTAGGTCTCTTCGCTTTTCTATCAGTTTTTACTTCATGTATTTTGATACTTGTCTTTAGACTTACACACTTAGAGATTATTAGAACTTTCTTGGAGAATTAATCCTCTTATCATTACTTAATACCCTGATAATTTTCCTTCTTCTGAACTTTGCTTTGTCTGAAGTTAATATAGCTACTTCCACTTTATTTTGATTAGTGTTAGCATGATATCCCTTTCTCCATCACTTTCCTTATAACTAGTGTTTTTATATTTAAAGTGGGTTCTTCTAGACTACTTACAATTGGGTCTTCATTTATTTTTTTAAAAGATTTCATTTATTTATTTGTCAGAGAGAGTTAGCACAGGCAGACAGAGAGGCAGTCAGAGGCAGAGGGAGAAGCAGGCTCCCTGCTGAGCAAGGAGTCCAACGTGGGACTCGATACCAGGATGCTGGGATCATGACCTGAGCCGAAGGTAGCCATTTAACCAACTACCCAGGCATCCCTACAGTTGGGTTTTTAAAAAATAAATCAGTCTGACAGTCTGTCTTTTAATAGTATTCTGTATCATTCATGTTTAAAGTGATAATGGATATCCATGTTTATAATTGTTTTATATTCATTGCATTTGTCTTTTATTTCTATTCAAAAGTTGTTTCTCTTTTCATTCATTCTCTGGTTTTAATTGAGCATTATATTTCTACTTTTTCTCTTCTCTTATCATACCAATTATACTTTAAAAAATATTTTAGTGGCTGACCTAGAATTTTCAATATGCATTTATAATTAATCTAAGTGCACTTTCAAGTAACACTATACCACTTTATGGGTAGTGCAGTACCTTATAACATATTTTTTTTATCTCTTTCTTCTGTGCCTTATAATATTGCTATCATTCATTTTACCTATTCGTATGTTATGATCACCCAATGTATTGCTACTTTCATTTCTTTAAAGGAACAGTTATTTATCAGATCAATTAAGGATAAGAAAATATTTGTTTTACATACATTTATTATTATTTATTTATTTTTGTACTATGCCTCCTTTATGTAGTTTCTAGTTCCTACATATTTCTTTTCTCTCTGAAGAATTTTTTTTTTTTTTTTTTTTGACAGAGAAAGAGAACACAAGCAGGCAGACTGGGAGGCAAAGGGAAAGGGAGAGGCAGGGAGGGGGGAGGCTGGGACTTGATTGATCCCAGGAGCCCAGGATCATGACCCAAGTTGAAGGCAATTGCTTAATCAACTGAGCCCCCAGGAGCCCTCTCTGAAGAGTTCCTTTCAACTTTTCTTGTGGAGGTAGGTCTTCCAACAATGAATTCCTTTTTTTCTTGGTGATATGGGAAAAAACTTTATTTCTCCTTCACTTCTGAAGGATAAATTCACTGGATATAGGATTCTAAGTTGTAGCTTATATTTTTCTTTCTACACTTTAAATATTTCTCTTTATTCTCTTCTTATTTACATGGTTCTTGATGAGAAGTCTTCTGTAATTCTTATACTTATTTACCTATAGGTAAAGCACATTGTTCTGCCTATGGCTTTTTGGCTTCTTTCACAATATTTTTTTCTTTATCTTTGATTTCCTGCAGCTTGAATATGCTATAGGGTTTTTTGCCTATGCTGTAGGGTTTTTTGTTTTTGTTTTGTTTTTGTGTTTGTCTTGCTGGGTGTTATCTTAGCCTCCTGGATCTGTTGTTTAGTATCTGTCATTAATTTTAGAAAGTGTTAAGACATTATTAGTTTAGATAATTCTTCTGTTCCTCTTTATCATTTTTGTCCTTCTCTTATATAATAATCACATATATGAAACACACTATTGTGATTGCCCCACAGTTGTTGTACATCCTGTTTTGGTTTTCATTCTTGCTTTACTTTGCATCTCATTTGTGCAGTTTCTTTTCACATACTTCAAGCTTACTGATTCTTTCCTTGGCCTTGACTCGTCTACTGATGAGCCCATCAAAAGCTGTATTCATTTCTGTTACAGTGCTTTTTCTCTATATATCACCCATCCTTACATGTTGTATACTTTTTCCCCTAAAGCATTGAAGATATTAATCCTGGTTGTTTTGTCTCTCTAATAATTTTTTTTTTAATTTAATTTTTTTAAATTTTTTTATTTTTTATAAACATATATTTTTATCCCCAGGGGTACAGGTCTGTGAATCAACAGGTTTACACACTTCACAGCACTCACCAAAGCACATACCCTCCCCAATGTCCATAATCCCACCCCCTTCTCCCAACCCCCCTCCCCCCAGCAACCCTCAGTTTGTTTTGTGAGATTAAGAGTCACTTATGGTTTGTCTCCCTCCCAATTCCATCTTGTTTCATTGATTCTTCTTCTACCCACTGTCTCTCTGATAATTTGAAAATTTGTGTCCATGCCTGAATCTGGATCTGATGCATACTTTGACTCCTCAGATAATGTGTTTTTCTTGTTTATGGCATAATTGTAATTAAAAAAAAATTAAAACTGGGTATAATGTATTGGATAATAAGGACTGAGATAAAGAGATCTTTATTGTGACATTTTGTATTATGCTAGCTCTGATCTAGAGTGTGGTTATTAGTTCTTGCATGTCTACTATATCTAAGCTATGCTGGAAGATACAGTTTCCTTTAATATCCTTGGTTATTTTCCTCTTTCCTCATTGGCATTGTATCTAGGTTTCCCTAAGAACACCTTCTTAAAGAGACTCTGTGTCTTCCTCTCTTTACTTGTAATCCACTGATATTACACTGGAGCCTTACTGATGTGGTGGTAAACATTGGGAGAAAGTAAGCGTTCTATAATATTATGATCAATTCTCAGTCTTTTTGTTGGACTGAATCTCTGGGTTTTGACTGTCAAAAGTGTTTACGAACTTTTTTTTTTTTCTTTTCCTTTAGATGAGTTAGGAAAACTAGAGGTGGATAAATTTGGCTAATTGTCTTTGTTATGGAGAATGCTCTGGATGTATTTCAAATAACTACTTTTCTTCTCCCTCTGCTAACACAAGGTTTGTGTTTCTTGAATCTTCAATTTGAAAGCTGATGGAATTCCTGAAGGTAAAGTTTATGGAAATATGTTTGTGTGTGGCGGGAACAAGGTCTAACACTAGCCTCCAGGAATTTCTCATTTTACACTAGGCCACACTCAGCCTTCAGTAGCTCATCAAAATTACCTTTTAAGCATTCTTACCACTTTATGTCTCCAGTGGCTTTTGCTGCAGTTTAGGTGATCTTTGCTATGATTTTCTGTATTTTATTTTTCTACAGTTTTAGGGGTTGTGGTTTGCTCTGTGACCTCAATTCTCTGATGGGTCTAAGAAAAGTCATTGATTTTTACTTTGTTCAGCTTTTTTATTGTTGTAAGAATGAAAGTGATGACTTCCAAGCTCTTTACATGTTGAAACTGAAACCAGAAGTCTTGCTTTTGTTTTTCAAAGGTATTTTCATGGGATATAAAATTCCAAACTGACAGTTTTCTCTCTTAGTACTTTAAAGATGTTTTTCTATTATCTTCTCACGTGATTTGTTTCCAATGAGAAATATACCCTCATTCTTATCTTAGAACATATAAGGAGAAATAAAACAAGCTGTGGTCTGAGAAGAGGGAGAAAAAAGCTTTAAAATCATATGAAACATTTATTTAAAGATGAATTACCACATCTGGAACAAGAAAGATGGGATAATGTGTCATTTTGAGGAGGAGAACTCTGGCAGATAAGCTGCTAGGCTTATGATGGTTTTGTCACCTTAGATACATTTTGGGTCCACAGAACTGAGGAAAAAGTGAGGTTTAAACAGAATTGTGTTCCCAAGCCTTCATGAATAAGATGGTGAGAGCCACAGTTACCTGGGGAAATAGAATACTCTTCCAAGAGAAGTGATAAAGAAATGTATAATAAAATATGGTCAGCTATAGAAGCAGTCTCAATAAATCAACATCCAGGCCCTAAGTTCAAGAACATGGCAGTAGAACTTACAGAAATGATAGTGGTTTTAAAAACTCTGGTATTTCTAGAGAGAGGAAATATAGCATCCCATAAATCAAGCATCAACTAAATAGTATTTAATCATGCTTGAAACTTGGGAACTAAGCAGAGGTGCCTGAAAGAACTTAGGATACTATTTTTCTTTTGTTCTTACATTTTAAATAGTATTTCTCATAATTTACTTATAAATGAGATTCCACAATTATAGGAGTCCTAGGTACTTAAAATAAACTCTCAAGTATAGTCATTTATTTTATAGAACAGTGATATCAAAGAGCACTACATGTTTGGTCTTATCATCAGTGGCCATTTTCTTACTGAGTTAAATGTACATAGTATAGAATGTACTCACGACATGCTTATCGCTATAACATTTTGCCTGAAAGCAGAGAAAGTTTGATATGGCCTCCCAAAACTTAAACACTAAGAACAAACAAAGCTAATACAGAAAACCTAAAAACTTTGGAAGTATAACAGATGCATTACACCAATTTAAACCTGAAAGCAGAGTATTGTAATGTAGGTCTTGTTGCCTGAAGGCATCCAAATGAAAAACAAATCCAGAGAACAGCATAACTCAAGAGGGAAAAGTATCTAAGTGATTAAATAGGGATTTAGACTATATAGACTCTTTTTGCAGGTAATTTGATTTACTCAATGAGAGTTATTGAGAATCATATATCATATATATATCATATCCTATATCATATATATATATATATATATGAGATTATACATATAATCTCATATATATATATATATATATATATATATAAAACATTCTAGAATAGATAGGCTGTATATTATTACATTCTGGAGGACTAGACAGACCAAGTAAACACGTAGTTAAATGCAGAAGTTCATGTTCCCTAGCAGGGATTGTTGCAGGCTGCCATTAAAGTGAATCAGAAAGTCTGTAGGAAAATGAGGAGGGGGAAGGAAAGTCATCCATCTAGTACAGATGCCGAGATGAGTACTAACACTTTTTTCATATGTTTCTTGGTGAAGAGAAAGTTTTATGAAGACTGTCCAGTGTTTCCCAAAAATCCAGTCATTATCACCTCACCTTTACAAATTTGGTTATGCCTGGTACCAACTGTATCATTACATAATATTGCTCTTCATGTTGATTTACCTTTTTGCTTAAATCACTTTATATAAAAAAGGAAGTTTATGTTACCAGCATAAGTCAAAGCCACTTATACAAAAAGTAATCATATAAAAGATAAAATGAAAATATGTTTTAGCCACAGATGCCTAAAAATCTCTGATGTATTAAGATGTAATAATACATAATAATGATGTAAAAGATGATGTAATGTGTTAAGAATTGAGACGATTATATCTTTCTAATTGATTTGAGGTTTCTGTACTGTCAACTAAATTCATTGCCTATATATGCTAAAATCATATGTAAAATCACATTATGCCACATGATACATATTCCATGGTTTAGGAAGGGTTAGGCTGTATGCAACAAATATTTACAAAAAATAAGGTAAATCTTAGAGCTAAAAGAAGGAGAAAAAGTCAGAAAATGTCATTTTTTCAATAAAAATTATATCATTTTATTGAAAGGGAAGACATTACTGAGGCCAACTACATAGTATCAGAATCCATCTAATAGTATTTATATTTTTTCAGGTTACATTCTGACCTTTTCACTATTAGATCCCATGTCATTATACTGAATTGAAGTCAGGCTGTATGTAATTTTCAGATACCAGTTCTACCTTCCAGAGTGTTTCACAAAGTCCCTTGAGGATAACTGAGTTTATGTATAATTTCTCTTACACTAGATATAAATTCACCTGTACCTCTCTCAATAAAGAATGAACAAAAGTGATGTTATAAGAATAGCTCCAGTCTTCTCCAGTTTGTAATAAGTGAGACTCAATCCCAGACCTACGGTCTTTAATTGTATTTAGTAAGACATCCTCTGGGATTCACCAACCTGAAAAGCAGTGTGTCCCACAGGGAGATTCATGGCAGAACTGTAGTTTCAGGGCACAAAGCAAATCTATTTTTGGTTTCTCACTGCTTTATAAGGTCTAGGCATCACTATCATTTTTCCAAGGTTTCTGTTTTCCAGCTTAAACATCGTCAGATACTTCAAACTCTGATTTGGAGTTTGTTTTTATTACCCTTATCACTTGGGTTGTCCTGACCTGAGTGAACCTTGATTTGCCAGTATCTTTCATTATGTGTGGCCCTGGAATGAATGCCTGGGCTGTCGTTGTTGTAGGGCTAGTGGAGGAAATGAAATAGCAGGAAATGGAATAGCAAACCTCCTTTGCTTACTGCTGTCTAATACGACATGTGATCATTCAAGCTGCCACATCGCATTGTTCGCTTATATGGAAATTGTAGTCAGTGAAAACTTTAAATCTTTCTTTTTCTCTCTTTTCCCCCTATATGCATTGCTAGTTTTCACCAGTTCTTTTTAAATAAGATTCCCTCTCTGTCTGCTGGGATTTCCAAACAAGAAACAGGAAAAAAGTGGAAGGGGGCTGACAAAAGGGCTACGGATGCAAGAAAATAGAGTAGTGAGCTTCAAGTCTGACATGTAGCAAATGTTGTAGTTGTTTAATATGCATTAATATTCAGCCAAAAGAGAAAGTTTTACTTAGGATGCCCATATATTTTTACTTAGGATGAGTCTGCTTAAAAGAGAGTTGAGTATTAGGTATCTGGAAATGCAAATCAAAACCACAAGGAGGTAGTACCTTAAACTTGTTAGGATGGCTTTAATCAAAAAGTGAGATAATAACAAATGCTGGTAAAGATATGGTGATATTAGCACCCCTATGCTGCTGATGAGAGCTTAAAATGGTGCAGATGTTTTGCAAGACAGTCTGGTAATTCCTTAAAAGATTAATATAGGGTGACCACATGACCCAGGAATTTTACTCATAGGTATGAAAAATGAGAGCATATGTCCACATATAAACCTGTACGTGCATTTTCATAGAAGCAGTATTCCTATTAGCTTCACAGTGGAAACAACACTGTATATCAAGTGTAGAGTGAATGAATAAAATGTAAATATCTGTAATAAAATATTATTCAGCAATTAAAAAGATTAAAATACTATTACATACTATAACATAAATGAAACCTATGAACATTATATAAGTAAAAACCACACCTTGTATGATGCCAGTCATCTTAAATATCCTAATCTATAAGCAAATCCATAGATGAAGCAAATATATTAGGGTTTCTAGAGGGAGGATTTGAGGGGAAATATAAGGTGACAGGGTTTCTTCTTGGGATGAAAAAATATTTCATAATCAGAAATAATTGTATAGCCCTGAATGTACTGAAAACCATTGAAATGTATATTTTAAAGAATTTATTTAATTTATTAATTTTAGAAAGAGAGAAAGAGAGAGTGCTAGGGCATGCAAATGGGAAGAGGGGTGGATGGAAAAGATCTCAAGCAGACTCCATGCTGAGTGCCGAGCTGATGTGGGGCTTCATTTCACAACCCCAAGATCCTAAACTGAACTGAAACCAAGAGCCAGACACTTAACCTACTAGGACACCCAAGTTCCCCTGAAATGTACACTTTAAATGGGGAAATTGTATGATACATGAATTATATCTTAATAAAGTCATTATAGAAGGTGAGTCAATTTTAAGTTGATTTACATAAATAATTAATAAAATACATTGTACATATTTGCATAAATTAGGAGACATTTAGCTGTAAATGACAGAAAACCCAAATAATAGTTATCTCAACAAGTAAGTATTAATATTTTTACAGAACAATAATTCCTGGGGGTAGGTAATTTCTGATTTTGGGTTCTCTTGCTTAAGAGTTTTATCAGCTAGTATCATTTTGTTCCCCCATCCCTGGTGTGTTGGTAGCTCATCCTTAAGCTTATGTTCATCTTTAACCTCATGGTTGCAAAGTGGCTCCTACCTGTGAAAATGCTTCTTCTATTTTTTCTTTTTTTTAAGATTTTATTTATTTGAGAGACAGAGAGAGAGAGCATGAGAGGGGAGAAGGTCAGAGGGAGAAGCAGACTCCCTGTGGAGCTGGAAGCCCCATGTGGGCCTTGATCCTGGGACTCCGGGATCATGACCTGAGCTGAAGACAGTTGCTTAACCAACTGAGTCACCCAGGAGCCCCATGAAAATGCTTCTTATTATCCATATGCTATCTCCTTCCTGCTCACTTGAATGAGTGGGAAAGATGTCAAGAACCAAATACCTGAGTTCCTCTTTGAGATTCTACTCAGGAAAACAGCCCAACCAGGAAATCCATACTGAAATTTGTAGGAGTGATAAACGCACCTTTGTTTGCTAAGGTCTGAGCCTGAAAATTTGAATATTCTCCGTGCCATCACACTCTTCTTTGACCAATATAGCATAGAAAATATAAATAGGGTAGTAATCTTCCAACCTGGACTGGGCTTCTTAGGGTCATGGGCATTGGCTTTGCTAAAACCTTACCACTGTGGTCACTAAAATGAGTTTTTTATTTTTTCTTTCTGGAATAATGAATAACACAAAGCTTGCTTTTCATACTTCTTATTTTATATTTCTCAGTAATTGTCTTTCTTTCTTTAGAATGTCTAGGTTCAGAACACTATCTTGAATGTAGGACACATACAATAAGCAAATGGTGGAGGAAAGAAGGTGATACTAAGGGATGGTCAAAAGCATCATGGTGGTCAAGTGAACCAACTCTGGAACCAAGTTGTCTGGGTTCAAAATCCAGTTCTTATATTTAACAATTGTTTTGGATGGAGTAATCAATTGCTCCATGCTTTTGCTTCCGCATTATTATTTTTACTATTTTTTAGATGAGGAAGCTTTATAGGATTATTTTGAGGAAGTGAATTACATGTAACATGCTTGGAAGAAAACTCTGCATGTAGCAATGTTAAGTGTTAACTATTATTGTCATGGTATGAAACCCAGGAGTATTCTTCCTCACTTAACATTAATAGTATACTTCATAGGGTTTCTTGTAAATCAGTCTATTCTCTTATTATAGTAATAAGGCTACATTATAAAATGAGTAAAGAAAACAGTATTTTTAAACTTCTAATCCATGTTTGTTCATTACATTTAAGATTATTTTCCTTTCTTCATCCTATTTGCAGTTAAAGCTAAGTTGTTAGGTATGGAGCTTCCAGAAAGGAGAGAGAGAATGAAGGAGAGAGAGAGAATAGATAAGGTAAAAGTTACTGCCAAAGAGTGAGAGAAAAAGGAAACCTGTTTTTTCCAGTTTGGTGATTTATGGGAAGAAGATGGAAAAATTAGGAGGAAAAGCCTCTTGACCTTTCTCCCAGAGACAAAGACACCTCATAGTTAAGAGGAAGATGAAAACAACAGTTTTGATGAGCTCCTCCTCATACTCCTGGAAGAAGTGTTTTGTATTGTGTGGCCCTTCTCTAGCATGAAGATGTAGAATGAGCAGTGGTGGTCAAGAGTGAGGCCAAGTTAATAATCCAGAGCTGCTGGACCCTGAGCTCCTGAGAGTATGATGGGAAGGGTATGAATAAAAAAGCTGACAGGGCTGGCTAGAAAACCTAATAGGGATTGTTGTTCTGACAAGAGGAAGCAATTTTATCTTGAAGACAACTGAGCATCCCCCAGACCAGGGACTGACCAGTTGTCACAGTCTGGTCTCTGAAGGCACCACTTCTCACCTCTACTCGGTAATAAGTGAGACTGGGTAGACCACCCTGACAGAGTGGAGTGGACAGCCCACAGGAACCCAGGGCCAGACAGCAGCAGCACACCCCAATAGGAAATCCAAAGACTGGTCCAGATGCATGTTTCAAAAGATGCTCAACAGTGTTCTCTCAGGGGCCAGCTGTCTGATGTGGAGAGTATGAGCTAGAGATATCACCTCTTTACCAGTATGCAAAGGCTGAAAGATTTCTCTGACTCTCAGCCACCATCTTGGTAAGGAGCAAAAGAAAGGAGGTTGCTCTTGATGGAATATTTGTGAGACAGAGACTGAGTGAAATTGGAAGAGAGGGTTATATCCATAATTGATAATTTTTGTAAATCTCCCTGACCATCTATTGGGCAGGGACTCCTGAATAACATTAAGTGGTTATAGAAAAATAAACATTTTTTATCATCCATTCATTTGTTTGTTAATCTCTGAGTAATAATGTGGTCAATTTAAAGGCCTTAACTCACATGCTTGTACTTTTCCTTCAGACTCATGTTTTTAAAGGCCAATAGACCAAAATGATAGTACCATTTTCGATTTTTCTTGGTATATCTGAGAGTTTTATCTTCTTATCCCTGAAAGGGAAGCATGTCTACCCTCTGGTCAGAGCCAGCCAAACCTTCTGAGGGAGAGTGAAGGTAAAGATTTCTTGTGTGCTCTCTGCCAGGGCAGGAAGAGGGCTTGTCTCACTTTGAGGGAAGAGAGTGCCCGAGAAAGAGGCAGTTCCCAAAGAAGACCTAAGAATGGGATCCTTCCCTCCCCAATAAGACTAGAGAAGAATCTGGAGTCCTGAGATATGGTGGAAATGGTAATGAGGGCCTGTTCATCAGGAACTGAGAGTGGTAGCCCCACAGGACAGGTCTGGGGTGGGAGGGCCAGGAGCAGCATGGAAATGGTGAAACATAAGAAGCCACTTACTTTTCTGGGTGCCTGGGTTGAGCCTGGGACATAGATCTGAACTACAGGAATGCTACTTGAGGGAGATTTTCCATTTTTGAGGTAATCTACAGATTTAATATTTGTTAAGTTATATTCTATTGATTAGAACTCTGTGATAAATTCACAGTTCATGTGTTTGCAAGCAGAGACCTCTGAGATAACCCAATAGATTTTATGTTCCCAGTTAGGCTTGGTGGGGGTTTATGCAAGTCAAATGGCAAATATCTCTTAAGAAGCAACACATTTAGGGACTCCTGGGTGGCACAGTGGGTTAAAGCCTCTGCCTTCAGCTCAGGTCATGATCCCAGGGTCCTGAGATCAAGCCCCACATGGGGCTCTCTGCTCCATGGGGAGCCTGCTTCCTCCTCTCTCTCTGCCTTCTTGTGATCTCTGTCAAATAAATAAATAAAAATATTTAAAAAAAAGAAGCAACACATTTAAACATTTTCATACCCTTAGAACATAGTTCTTATTCAAAATATTAAACTATCGATATAGCATTACCACTGATTAATCTAAATGAGTGCTAATGGATATGCCATTTGGATGCATAGCAGCTAAATATTAGACTTGTTTTGGATCCAGTGAATCCACTTTTTGAAGTTGACTTTAAAGTTACAATATAAAGATAAAAGTTTTTAATATAGGTTATAGCATTATTGATAAATGTTAAAAAGTTGAAAACAACCTAATAGTTGATATATAAACACATGTATATTAGCTACTTATATGTGTACAGATTTTGCATATGCATGCTACGTATGTCAAATATGTGGATTTATATGTATTTTAATGAACGTTTTTGAGTCTTTGTAAGTGTATATATTTTTTATATATAGGCATATTATGTGTGTGTATATATATGTATATAGTTGTATTTATATTCATCTACATGTATGTAGGTGTGCATGGACAGAGATAGGCAGATAGACTGAAAAACGTACCAGAGAGAAATATATCAGAATGTTAACAATACATATGGAATTATCATTATTATCATTATTCTTTATACTTTCCTCTCCCCCCCATCTAAAATAACTATATTAAGCAAGCAGAAACTTTTTAGTCAGAAAGACAACAACAATATGGGTTATTTTATTTAGTTTTTTAATTAAAAATTTTTTTAAAGACTCTGTTTGACAGAGTGAGACAGAAAGAGAGGGTACAGAAACAGGAGGAGTGGGAAAGGGAGCAGAAGCAGGCTTCCCATTGCATAGGGAGCCTGATGTGACCTTGATCACCTGAGGCGAAGGCAGAAACTTAACTACTGAGCCATCCAGGCTCCCCAACACAAGTTATTTAAAAAACTAACTGGGGGTATGTGCTTTGGTGAGTGCTGTGAAGTGTGTAAACCTGGTGATTCACAGACCTGTACCCCTGGGGATAAAAATATATGTTTATAAAAAATAAAAAGTTTAAAAAAAAAAAAAAAAAAAAAAAAACTAACTGGTAGGGGTTTCTTCAACCCACACCTATACCAAGAGTATTAATATAAAAACTCCTCAAAGAACTCAGTTCCAAAGCCAGAAGTGAAATCATTTCTGGTGAGCTGGAACCGAGAAGTAATTGCTAGGAACCCAAAGAAGTGGATTTGAACCCAAGCCCATAGTTCCATAGAATACATAGAATACACAGAATACACACCCCTTTAATCTCTCAACCCAACACACATCTCTGTTCTGCTAAAACCAAACCATCATGAATGTCAACGTGTGATGAAGAGTGACATGTCACAACAAACAGAAAGCGGAACTAGAACAGTTATTGAGCTCCAGCTGTGTGCTATGTCCGGCACTGCAGCAGAGGAGCTCCTGTTTGCTGCTTTGTTTCATTTTCACAACCAGCCTCCCAGGAGACAGGCATTCCTCATAGAATGTGAAATAAAGTGTCCAAGACCACATAGCACAGTAAATGCAGAGATGTGATTGTTTTACTTTGGACAGTAGGCAAGGGGAACAGTAGATGCGCTTAGGGCTTTGGCGCAATGGGAGAAGGTTGTACCCATTGGGTTCATTAGCTTCCTGTCCCTTTTTACACCCCTTGCATCATCTCCTTCTCGGATTCTGTCTGAGCAGAAATAAAGTATCATGTATTGATGTTTTAACACATTTATGTATGAATTTGTACTTACCATCTGAGAATGAATGAAATAAGACAAGATACACTTTTTATAGGATGTAATTTCCTGTACTTGGCATATGACTTATTGATTCCAATTAAATTTTGGCTGAGGCTTATATGAGAAATAAATGTATATATTTTTAAATCAGTTTTCTTCCTAATCTGATTGAATTATTTATTAAATGTCTAATGGTTAATAACTCAGATACTCAGAAGAGTCACACATTTTAAGCTCTAAAATTTATCTGGCTGGATTTTACTCTGAATATCTTGTTTCTTCTAATGGCATTTCCCTAATATTAATGCTGAACTAAAACCAAAAATAGCAAGGGGGTAAGAACTCAGAATAGCAGGAACTGAGAAGATCAGTGTAATCAGCAAATTAGGGCTATGTACAAATCATGCAATTGGCATCATGGGAGCAGCAAGGACCACACCATGTGGAGAAGAGAACACTCGACGTTGATAACTTTGATTAGCATTAACATTGATCACCTAATTCAGTTACTTCCAGAATGTTTCAGGATGCTAATAAATAAAAGATGACACTTTAAGAATGGTATCCTCCATAGTATCATAGCCAACGACAGCTAAAATGTGGGGTGGGGGCGTAATTTATTTCTCCAGCATTCTCTTGACTGAGCTGTAACTGGGAAACCCAGATAGGACTATTTCTTAAAAAAAGAGAGGCAGAGTTGTTGCAGGTGACCTCAGGGAGACTTATGCAGCAACTGGCTTTGCTTTCAGATCTGGCTCCTCTTTCCTTTCTATGATTCCTCTTCTGTTTAAGCCAACCCCTCCCACAAACTAGGGTCCTCCTGATTCTCTGCTCCTTTAGCTCTAGACCAGTGTCCATGGTGCTTCATACTCTAGGTCTGTGTTGAATCTGTCTCCTTATTATTAAATGCAACCCTCATCTTTAGCTCTTTGTAGGTTCTAAGTACATTTCATATGCACTGCATTCCGGTACTGCCCCCAGCTTCCTTAGTCAGATTCAAAGCAGTTAAGGAATTTCCCCAAAGTTACAAGGTCAAATGCTCCTCTGACTTAAGCCTTTGTTTCTTTTCACTGCACCTCACTGTTGTGACACCTTTATTCTTCATTCTCACACACTAACTGGCACTAAGGTGCTCACCTTGGATGAAAATAATGAAGGGTAATCACAGAAATATAAAACTTCTGAATTAGAAGTCAGTTTATAGCAGACAGGTCTGACAGCGATCCAGTGACGAAATATACCTTGCAGCATCTATACCAAATCCCAGTTCCTTGGGTGCCTCTATTGAGGAGGAGCTCATTTCTCCTAGTTCTATCTTTGGGCAGTCTTTTGAATGAGTTCTACAGTGTGAGTTGAAATCCCTTCCCAGAAACTTCTACCTTTTGATTCTAGCTCTGCATATGGAGTCAAGTGATAGTATTAACTAACCTGTACATTGCATACTATGTCAGGGCTGTATTTAAAACCACATTAAATGACATTAACTGAGGGAAATCTATAAGAAGATACTACACTACTGTGCTTTCTTTAAGATAAGGAAGCTGAGCTGGAACCGAGAAGTAATTGCTAGGAACCCGAAGAAGTGGATTTGAAGCCAAGCCCATAGTTCCAGAGCCAACCCACTTCGCCACCAGTCACTACTCTCCAGATCACTTTTCACATTTGCTTAAACCAGACTTGCACTTTTGATACATAAAACATACTATTTTTGTTCACACTTTGAAGCCTTTCAAACTGTTGACATAGCTATGCTATTTTTTTCTTTTCACAGACACATCAACATTCAGATAAGAGGCAGGGCATGGGGTGGGGATAAAATTGGTGAATTGAGGCATTAATAGGACCAATACCTGAATCCTCATTCCTGACCTGGTTTTGCTGTTTACCAGCCTTGGGCAAATTATCTACCCTTATCTATTGTGCCTCTGTGTCAATTATATATTTATTTTGCCTCTGTTTCCAGATTTTTAAAAAGCAGGTATCATATCTACCTCAGGATTTTTTTTTTTTTTTTTTTTTTTTTTTTTTTTAGTTTAAATCAAACATCTGGAATGTTGAGTGCTACATTGTCAGCACTCAGTAAATATTAGTTTCTATTTTTAGTACTAACATGATTAAATAAAATCATATAGTTAACTATGATAACAGCACCTGCTCCTTAGATATTACTCAATCTATATTAACTACGATCATCTCATTTACTACTATTATTTTGCTGTTTTCATACATATTCTTTAATATCCAAGGGCATGAGGAATATGAATGTGGGATCTCAAGATCCACAGCACATGCAGAAGGTAGTTGGTTCAGATACTGGGCAGGCTTTGTGATATCCTTCCAGTGACCCCACAGAACCTCATAACAAGAAAGTTTTTGGAGTCATTTTTTATATTCAGATTAAATACCCCTACTCTCCTTTGCTTTCCTTTCCTAAGAGGCTGTTGAAATGTGACCTCTGTGCTCCGGAGCCGAAATATGTAATGCGAAGACAGAGTTTGGGTATAAAGAGGAATAATAGCTTTATTGCTCTGCCAGGCAAAGGAGGCTGCAGGAAGCCAAGCCCTTCTAAACCACAAGCCTGCTCAGAGGAAGGGGCTCGGGTGTTTTGTGGGGAAACAGGATCTAGCCAATTTTGGATTTTGAAGGAATTGTGCAGGTACTCTTGTCCCCCTTTGTCATGTCTTCAGGAGGATACCCGGTTCATGAAACAAGAGGCTAGGAAGGGAGAAGGGGAGGTTTGCAGGAGAGAGGGTAAAGGTTACTTAGTTTAAAATCCAGCCTGGGTGACGCACTACGGTAGCCGTTTTTATTTTTGTTCAGCTTTTTTTGCTTTCAGGGATTCAAAGCTTTTCAACTCTTTAAAGCTACAACTTTAAACTTTAAACTTTTCAACTCTTTAAAGTTACAACTTCTTTTTTTTTTTTTTTTTAAACCCACACTAAGTCCTCAACATCTTTTGTCTCTTGATCTTCAGCACAACCCAGCAACCAGGTCCATTCCTCCCATTGCACAGCTGAGAAAACTGAGAGGAAGAGGCTGACCAAGCCGTGGTGTCGGTGACTCCATAGGAACCAAAGCGATGAAGTTAAAAATCCAGACTCTGTATGGTGTACTTCACATTTCCACCTACCATCAGGAAAGCTGCTCTCAGCGCCCATCATAGCTAGAGTTCCAGGGACTCATTCTGGCTTTGCACCCCACTTCCCCCATCCCAGTCTTGTGGAAATAGCAGCAGCCAGATGCAAGCAGGATCTGTCTGGGGCTCCTGCACTCTAGTGGGAGGCACTTTGAGAATCCAAATAAATAGACAACAAAATAAATAGATAGATAAATAAATAAATAAATAGATAAATAGATAACAAAATAAAAACACAATATGGAATAAGGATACAGTGTGTCCTGAAGACGACGGAAACTGGGATGTGCTTCTATTCCCACCAAATGAATGTGCATTTTTAGTACTGATGGGTTTGACCAGATTTTAGGTCTAGGAGGAGGGTTTGGCTACTGGGTGGTGGAGCTTAATGAATGACCCAGGCTGGGAAGAGAGGTGTACATGTTTGTGACTTCTTCCTGCCTCCTCTGTCACTCTCAGAGTCCCAAGTCTTTGAGAATGAGACTCTTCAAGCGGTAAAGACCCCAAATAAAATTTTGCAGGGCAAATTAAAGGAAATTGAAAAGCTTTTCAGCTGCTCCCAAATTTACATAAATTACTAGCATGTATTAGAACGATACTGAAAGTTAATGGGTGGTTTGCCAAACTAATAATAATAATAATAACTTGATTAGATATTTTTGTGTGTCTGACAGAGAGGTACTGGATCTTTCCCCATAGCATTTGTGATTAGGCATGCGTGTGTGCACGCACGCGTGCACACACACAAACACACACACACACACACACATTAAAATGTATTAAATCTTCTAGAGGCATGTTGTTGTCACATTGCTCTAAGAACAGCATTTAAATACCAACTCACTTGATTCCCTCAGAGATTTGAAAATGACTCCCTTATATTTGATAATGGACCTGTACTCAGAAGTTCTTTTGTACCCTGAGAATCTCAGGCGATACCATTAATGCTGCATAAAACACCACAAAATACCAGGAGATCAAACCAAGTAGCAATTACCGAAAACATTTTTCTGATATCTCCCCAGATTTTCCTTTGGGGAGTGCTAACTCAGTAAGTGTTCACTATACATAAACAAAGCATAGGCTATAACTCTGCAAAGAACTTACAATCTTTTCTAAAGTGTTTTGCTTTGTTTGATAAAATAGTCTTTGGGGGAAACTCTAATGGACAAAAGCTAAAGATCCAGAGAAAGGAAACCTGATCCATTTGAAAGTGAATAGGGGGCTGCAGAGCAAAGTAAAAAATATGCTGGTGCTTACTCAAAAAGTGCTGACTTCCTCTGGTAGGTCATCTTATAGGTCCACCTTACACCACATAATAGTGTAATTAAAAAGCGCTGATGTTGTGTACCAGGAAGAATCTGCCCTCTTCAACCCGGGTGGAAACAGCAGTCTAACTTCGGGGAGAGGCACTGCATTGAATCTGGGACATTGCAATTTTATCAATAGCCCCGGATACAATCAAACCTCATTAACTCGGGCCCCACTAATTCCGAGTTTACAAGAATTTAGATATGACTTAGGAATTGATTCTCGCTGAGCCAAAAAAGCTCCAGATAATTTCTTCTTTTGTGAGTCTCACGGTCTTATTCACAAGACCAATAAAGTCAAACTTCTTAGTGAGTGCATCAACAAAGAGCGTGCTATTCCAAGTGAGGCTACAATGTTTGAATCCGCATTTCCCACAAAAATGTATTACTCTGGGAAGTGGGAATGTAGGAAGGCTGAGTTATTTCAAGTCCTCAGATCCATGTTATTGCATGAATAGCGCCGAATATACCACTAGGTAAATTTAATGTTTGAGGTTCCTGAGGAGGTAAAGGGAGAGGGACAAAGGGAATCTTTTTCTTTCCCCATCTTTCTCGCTCTCAGGACCCTGAGGTCATGATCTGAACTGAAACCCAGGGTCAGATGCTTAACCGACTGAGCCACCCAGGCGTCCCTACTGTTTGAGTTTAATTACTGGGATTATAGGTGCTTTTAGGGGTCCCATTTCTTTCTTTTCTTTTTTTAAAAACAAGAAACTTTTTTAAAGATTTTATTTATTTACTTATTTGAGAAAGAATGAGAGAGAGAGAGAGAGAGAGAGAGAGAGAGAGCATGAGACGGGGAGGGTCAGAGGGAGAAGCAGACTCCCCTCTGCACAAGAAGCCTGACTCTCAGGACTTGATCCCAAGACCCTGAGATCATGACCTGAGCTGAAGGCAGATGCTCAACAGACTAAGCCACCCAGTGCCCCAAGAATCATTGTTTAATGTGTTAAATCATTAAAAAGAATTTTGAGGAGTTGGAAAATGGTGGACATTGTATAAAAATTACTAATTTGTGTTGTGGACCCCACTTGTCTAATTTCAATAAATATACCCATTTTATCTGAGTTTATAATAAAATTACTTTTATTTTTCCAGATAAAATGCATTTCTTTATTAGCTTTAAAATATATCATAAACTAGTTTGTTAAATTTTTCTTTTCTTTATAAAAGATGACCAGTGGGATACAATCTGGCTTGACAAAGTTGATAATTTTTGCGAAAGATGTGAGTAACTGTAAAAGGAGCATTAACTTTTCCCAGCAAAGCGGTTAGCAAATTTTCTCTTTCAGGATACTAAATTGTTACCCCATAGCTACTGTTATCATTGATCCCTTACCCTACTGCCAATTAGGAATCTAAATACTTCCCATTTATTTTCCTATCTGAGTGATTTGTAGGGGCAAACTGAGAATGCTTTCCCCAGGCTTACCCTACAACAGCTGCAGAGATTTTTCGATCTGGATTCTCTGCACAGGGTCCAATGGAGCTGAACAATAGGGCAGTTATTTGCTGGGAGTATAAATGTCCATTAGCGATCTCAGTAAGAACAGGGTGCAAATTATATGCAGTCTATCTAATACACAGGTCATTAAAATGGAGAGATTATTTCTCTTCTTCCTCCTCCCTATCTTTTGTAATAGCTTCTACAAACATGGTAGGCTTATACCTGAATTATTTTAATGAATAATATAGCTCCTTGCCATATGATCTATGGGCTAGGTTTGCTATATACGCTGTTGCTGGGACGCAAATGAAAGGTATCTAGAAACTTTCATTGCAATTTGCCATGACTGTGACATCCCATAGTCAATGGACTGGTGTCATTGCACTGCTTATATTGGTTTTAGTGTTGTCTCTCCTGTGGTACATTGTATACTGTGAGCTGCCTATTAGTATCAGTGTAATGGATTAGGAAAAAAAAAAAAAAAAGTTTAGTTCCTCCAACCCTGACAATCTGAGAAACATTGGCCCACACACAGAAGTTATGACATGCCTACAGAGTGTCAGGGAAGGCTGGTCATAATAATAGTGAACATAAACAGTCTGCCCCATGCTAGATTATAAGCACTACAAAGGCAGAAGCTTCTTCTGATTTATTCACCAATGTATGTCTAGCAAATTGCACAGTGTTTGGCACAGTTGAGAAAAATGCATCAACAAGAAACAGTACAGCTTATGATTACACAGTTGGCTCTTAAGACTGGACACACTCTTGAGTGAATATAGAAGAACACAGCAAAATAAAAGCCAAAACAAAGAAGCAAAATGTTCATATTCAGTTGTGAATACAGGTTTTGACTTTGTAAGACTTGGTTGTGTGTACAAAGTTCCCAAGGTTGTATTAGTAGCATTTGGGGAATATTTGGTCTCTTTTTCCCAGGAAATCTTCCCTAGCCGCCTTAGCATCTTAAAGAACATGATACTTGCTCAATTGTAACACAAATCACTGAGGCAAGGATTGGTGTGTTGGCAGGATTGCCCACTAAACTGTCAACTCCACACCACATCTCTCCACTTCAAGCAAGCTTGCTAGGGGTTCAGAGAAATAGAGCTGATTTGAGTCACACTGACCTGACTCTTTTTTTTTTTTTTAAAGATTTTATTTATTTATTTGACACAGAGAGAGAGCACAAGCAGGGGGAGTGGCAGGCAGAGGGAGAGAGAGAATCTAGCAGGGCTAGAGCTCAGGACCCTGGGATCATGACCTGAGCTGAAGGCAGACACTTAATTGACTAAGGAACCCAGGTGCCCAACACTGATTCTATATTATAAATTATGCTTGTTACTTTACACACACAGTCCCAAGGAACTCATCAAGGAAAATAATTTTTAAACTTATTTTCTAGACAAGGAGACTGAGACTTAAGAAGGTTAAATAATTTGCCCAGAATCATCCGGTTAGTAATAGATCGAATTGCTTTGCAAATGTATTCTGTTTCATTGGAGCCTGTATGACCAGGCTATTATACTGCTTGACGGTATCTAAGACCTTAGTCCAACATGGGATCCAAACTGGTAATCCCAAGCTGCAGAAACTCTTTATGCCCAAAAATGAGAAAAATTCCTTTCTTCCCACAGAAGCAGGATGGAAGCACACAGAGGCAGCTAGGTAATGAAAGAGTTGAGGACTTCAGGGATTACTTTGACAGATGCCATTCCTGGGTAAAGCCCCAGCGGGGTGGAGAACTATATGGTTCTAAAGCAAAGGATCAATCATGGGTAAAACCCAACCCAGCCCAACCAACCCTCCATGACCATAATGTAGCAGAGGAAAACAAACAGCTGTTTATGGTATTTCTGGTTGTGGTTTGGGCCCTTTCGAAGAGTTACCCACTTTTCCTTGGTATCCTGGGAATACATGTTATTAAACTTTCTTGTTTTTCTCTTGTTAATCTTTTATTACAAGGGAGAGTCTCAACCAAGAACCTATTTTCCCTCCCCTACAATAACAAATAAAGAGAATATCCAGAATTTCACAATTCCTTAGTGAAGTGGAATTCAAAATAAACACCAGAGATTTGTGGGTATCATTTGCCGTCTTTAGTTGTATGTATTTTCACTTACTCATTTTTCGTCTAAAAGGCAACTATTGTTTTGATAGAGTTCCAGGTTAAAACACCTCTCAAAGTATTATGATAAATAGTTGTAAAAATCTAATAAATCTTAAAGTAATCCACAATCTAGTTCTGTGTTGTCCTTATTGGTAGCCACTTGGCATGTAGCTATTTATATTTAAATCAATTAAAATTAAATACATTAAAAATTTAGCTTTTTAGTCATACTAGCTACATTTCAAAGGGTCAGTAGTCAGATGTGGTTAGTGACTGCTGTACTTTGGACAGATTCCACATATTGGGCACATGGAAATAGAATAGTTCTATCATTGTAGAAAGTTCTGGGCAGCACTTGGGCAGGACTGTTCTGGTTGCTTCTGACTAGAGTGAGAAAAGCCAATAAATAAGCTGTGTCCTTTGTTTTTCTCAAGCTTATTGCATTCTAATATGCCAAGGACATGATATTCCAAGGGTGCTCATGTCTAAACCTATTGTTCTGTCATAAATAGTGATGACGATCCTTTCACTCTGGAAATTTTGCCAACTTGGTCAATAAATTATGGTCACCTTAACCACCTCATTGTACATTACGTATGACATTCATTTCCTTCCTTTCAGGCATATGAGGCATGTTATTTTACTTTTCTAGGCTTCTCTTTGCTAATACGTAAAATGGGGATAGTAGTAGTTACCTTATTAGGCTCTGTCTTGTACTGCTTTCTCCTACTTCCTGCAATGATTCGTGTATAAATGAAATTCATAAAAGGTGGAACTCTTGCAGCCTAGTGTGTTCCAGAATTTAAAAAAAAAATTTATTTATTTGAGAGAGATGGAGACCACAACTAGGCAGAGCAGCAGGCAGAGGGAGAAGGAGAAGCAGGCTCTCTGCTGAGCAGGGAGCCTAACGTCAGGCTTGCTCTCAGGGCTCTGGTATCACGACCTGAGCCAAAGGCAGACAGCCGCTCAACCAACTGAGCCACCCAGGCACCCCCAGCATATTTTATTGTATGTATTAACGTTGTATGTTTTACATTATGTATTATTATATCATACACACTCAAAAGTATCTATTATAGGATTATACCTGCAATTTGATTATGTAATGGGCACCAAAAAGCACATACTTCCTGAGGAAAGTTTCAAGGGCCATATTCTAACCATTTCTGTTCTGTACAATGAGGGGTACACATTCACTGAACCACCAGCCAATCAGGTGTTCTTTCCTGGTAGCTTGGCTTCTGAGTCAGTGGTCCAAGCTAATTAGACAATGTGTCTTACAACTGAAATTACAGTGCATTTTTCACTTTGTTCCTGCTGCCTAGGCCTATTCATTTTTCAAATCCTTCCCTCCAACTCCCGAGTAATTCTGTGAGCTTTTCATATCCCTCCATTAAATTATACTTTTCCTTAAAGCAGACAAGTTCTCTTTCTGTTATTTGCACCCAAGACCCCAAGGAGTACAACAACCTTGAAGAGAACTCTAAGTTGCAAATGATCAGTGGTACTATCTGCACGAAGCAAGTCTACACATTTTTATTGCAATTTGCTCAATGCTGAGGCTCCCAGCGACATCACGCTAACTCCACTCCAGATGTACATAATAACATCTACGTAATCATATGTTCCTCCACAAATTAAGATTGTAAGGTTAAGATTAGAGAGTTCCCTTCTTCAGAAGATTCTTCTTCGGATATTATCACAGTTTCTCCAGATGTTTATTAAACATACATTCCCTTTATAATCTGCTTTCAACTGCAAGCCGGCTTCTGTCTTTGCTGATGCTCAGCTGTATTATTATGTGGGTCACAGCCAACTCTCCACATTTCCACTATCTAATTATTGTTTATGGTTTTACTTTGGATCCTGTACTTCAATTACCTACTCTATATTGAACAAACATACTAAATTTCCCTCTATTTATTATATCTTCCATAAATTGTATCGCCCATCTAGGATAATGGGTATTGCTTGCACATTTGTAACATTTCAAATAGCCTAAATTTCTTGATAGCTTAAGTGTAGGGTGTGCAACTGTGGGGTTTGAATACTGCATATTGGAAAAATGATAGAGTTCTTGAGTTCTCCTAGCTGCGTTTTTATATTAAAGTTAATTTCCCCCTTGGTAGAGACAGCCACACAGCCATGACTGTATCACTGAAATGTCTATGAAATAAAGGCGCACTATCCTCTCAACTAAAAACTCTTAAATATTTCCATTTAAAAAAATATCAAACTACAGAGAAGGCTCAATTTGCAAAGAGAAATTTCACTAGCATCTGGAGGGTCATTTCTTTTTTTTTTTTTTTTTGAAGGGAGAGAGAAGCATGGTTACAGAGACTTAGGGCATGGCAGCATCCTCCCTATTCTTGAGATTGTAAAGGCAGTTCTGTAACTGCCAGAAGTCCCTGGGCTGCCTATTATAAACTGTAATCAGTTGGAACTGATTGCTCAACTCTGGTCATTTTCATCTACAAACAAATTCACAAGTTTTACAGACAAATATGGATGGGCTGGTAAATTTAAATTTCAAATGAAAAAATATCTTCCTGTAATGAGTTCACATACCTTTTATTTAGACTTCCAAATGCCAGCATAATGTGATTAGTTTTGATGTTGTTTCTTTCCACCACTTATGAGAAATCACATCATCAATCATATTATCAAAATTAGATGTGGAGAAGACCTAGCATGTCACCAGGACCCTCCCCTGTGCCTGTATAGACTTGTTTTAGCCAGTCTCTGTATTTTTTAATATTTTCTTCAATCTAATATTAAACTTCCCTTGTGATCAAGCATCTACCACTTCCATTGTAATGACATAAATATAAAGAATGAGAGTTTGTTTTCTTAGGAGGATGCATCAGTGTTTATCTTCTTAGGCTTTTCAATAAGGAAAGCTCATGATGAACATCTAGAAAATAAAGATAAATTCAATATATTGTGATCAATAATTTCAATTATGAACATTTGCATAGAACTTCACATATGTTACACATTATAGTAGCAAATAATGCACAGTAATTATTGTCATATCAGCAAACATTATTCTTTCAAAAAAATTTATTGGGTGCCCTTATGAGCCTTCAATTTGTATTATACATGTTATATAATATGTGTGTACTAAATATCATAAATATTATACTTTAAAAAACAGCTTATTGAGAGTTTATTGAGCAGTCAACTTGATGAGATAGAAATATGAGATGCATTTATTTTTCTCCAATATCTGTCTTCAAAGTTGTTCTTTCAACTTATCTTCTCATATCCCTTAGTGAATATCTGTATACATTTTGAATATTAAAATATCAGTCCATATTACAATTCTGGACTCCAGTTTAGGAGTACAAATACTGGAACCAGACTCTTAATTTGAATCCAAAAACCCCTATCTATTACGTCTGGTTTCTTGGTTTACTTACACTCAAATGAGCTCCATTTTCTCAGCAATGCAATGGAGATAGGAAAGTAGCCTACATCATATAGCTCTTATGATTTTCTATAAATGGAGAATGTGGAATATTGCCTGGTATAGAATGAAAGAGACAGAAGTATTAGCTATTATAATAATAATTATTATTTTCATTATTATCATTCACCACTTCCCTCAGCACACACTTAACCTGTGGCTCAAAGAGATCTGAAGTTGAAAAGGGTCTTCACTTTCATTTTTCATCCTATTCTAGTACCTGTTCCCTTTTAAAGCCTCTTGTATGAAGGATGGGAAGGGAAATAGGTGAGGAAGACATAATTTTCTCAGGCTTGTTAATTGTGGGGAGAGATCCCTAATCTAACTCTGGCTTGGTCAGTTCTGTTCATTTTTGACATTTCTGCCAAAGGATTGGCTTCCACATGGTTAATGCATGTAGCTTTTGTTGAAGCAGTGATCAGCTTTAATCAAACACTCTCTGTGCTGGCTAACCCATTCAGAGAGGGCAGTCATGCTTCTCTTCACATCTTACTAGTGATCCATGCCTTCAACATGTTCTTTTGTTTTTTAAGACGTGGCCAGTACAAGGTACCTCAAAGAGCTGGTCTCTCTGGAATCAGAAATAACTGATTTATTTATCAATGCTTCTTAAGGACTGTGGGAAACTGGGATGAGTTGGGAAATTGTCCCATCTTTTTCCTAGGCAGATGATATTGTGATTCCTTTTATCCTGTTGTCAAAAGCAAGTCTCTCATCTTCAGAAATCTTCACTGGACCCCAGCCTCTATGTTCTTATGCACCCCTAACTTTGCATTCAGAAAATGCAAGTTATTCTCTCCAAACAGATCATACGTTCACCTTGATTGATTCTGTGGTTCCTCAGTTATCTAGCATGGAACAGAGAGGCAATGCAAGTCGTTCCTTCTTCAGACAATGCCAGTCTCTAGAAGAGTGCTTCTAGACACTGTGACAGCGTTGCAAAGTAGTGGAGGAACACCTCTTTTCTAACCATAAACACTGTAGTCCCTAAGAGGTCAACCATTCTCAGTTAACTGTTTTTCTTTATAGTCGTAGTTTTTAATTAGAAAGGGGATACTGGATTATTTTGTTTTAGGCACTTGATAGTATGGCTGTTCTGCTGCCCAAAAGTATGACCCAGTAGGAGCTGGCAGGATCCAGTTATTATGAGTTCTCTTATGCATGCAGGCAACTCAGTACCAATTTGTCTCTGGCTTTGGGCTTCAGGCACTAAATCCAGGGCAAAAGGAAAAGTGCCATTCAATTTGTTTTATATATTTAATGTGTGACATAAATCTTAGTATGTAAACATTAAGCATATGCCATATATTTACACAGACTGATATTAACATTGATATTAACTATTAGGTGGATGGCATTGTAATAGACTCTAAGTATGTTCCATGTTTATTTATCAAAATAATTTCTTAGTTAATTATTCCCTTTTATACAGAAAAGAAAGCTACCACTCAAGAGGTTGAGTGTTTGTTCTCAATCCCATAATCAGTAAGTGGTAGAACAAAGACTTTAACCCACAGTGCCCTGTTCAAAGTTGAGATGTAGTGTAGCACTTCCACATGTATGTAGGAAGTTAATAAGAACCATACATGGTGATAAATTAAAGAGATTCTACAGCTAATGCTCCAAAACTGATATTTGTATTTTGAAATTTGCATAAAGGAATCAAGTCAATAGATCAAATCCAGGTACTTGGTTCTGCTCAGTTTCTCAGTGGCCTTTAAGAAGCTCATTGGCAGCAGCCTCCTAGGTTTTGAAATCTGAAGATAAAGTACCTGCATTCTCAGACACCGTAATCATTATAAAAACCAACATAAGACACGATCCCTCCTTTCTCAGAAGCAGGAAGTAGGAAGGGCTCTTCTTCTTAATTAACCATATCAAATCAAGTATACTGGAAGAGGCAAGCAGGGGAAAATGTTCCATTTGGCAAATGGACACATTATCAGGAAATGCATTGAGGGTGAGGGAGTATAGGGGGTTTTTCTCATTACTAGAGAATGTGTCACTTTTTATTAACAAACACATATATACTTAGAACCAATGTATATATCATATATTATGCTTTAGGAGTGTGACAAGAGGAAAATGGGGCTCCAAAACTTTGCAACCAGGTGATTTTCAATAAATCATAATTAACACAGGTAAACTCATGAGTAAATTGTAGGTAAGCAATAAAGAAGCAAATAATCTTGTGTATGTAATTGAATGCTCCAAGAGATGAGAGCAAGCCCTAGCTGAGGACCAAATACATGTTTGGGGGCTGTAGCCAAGGTAAGAGTTAATTTCATTTCTCATGGGCTCACCTGCTGGAAATGCTGGCTGCCTGGCAGAGTGCAGTCATATATCCGATTAGGCATGCAACTTCCAGCTTTGCCCAGTACAGTGCAGGTGCACTTTCTTGAAAACAGAGAATTTAAGCAGTTTACTCACATCACAGTGATGGAATTCAGTAGAATGAATGCAAAGGGTAGGGAAGGCTATCTGAAGGACAAATCATTAAGTCAAGGGAATCCCAAAGTGGGATGAGTTTTTAAAATGTAAGAGTTAGAAATAATGTACATAGCACACCTAGTGAATAGTAGTTCCTCGAAAAATGATGGCTACATCATTGTCTCATGAATTGTTCTTCTTAAGTTTATGTAACCTAGGTGATATAAACATACATGTTCATTTTAAAAGAAATAATTATAGAACTCTCCATTACTGCCCTCTTGGGTAATCTAGAAGTAAATCACAAGCAAACCACCCTCTCAAAGACGTGCTGCTTTTTCAATTTTACCATTAAGAAAACAAAACAGAGGTTTGTCTTAGTTGGTTTGAGCTGCTATAACAAATTACCATGAAGGGGGTAGCTTATAAATGATCTAAATGTATTTTTCACAGTTCTGGAGACTGAAAATCTATCAGAGTGCTGGCATAGTCAGGTACTGGTGAAGACTCTCTCTGGGTTGTATAGACTGCTGACTTCTCACTCTGTTCTCATATGATGGAAGGTATGAAAGGACATTGTGGGGTTTCTTTTATTTACTTATCTTTTTTATTTTAATTTTATTTATTTATTTATTTATTTGTTATTTAATGTTTAGTTAACATAGAGTGCGATGTTGGTTTCAGGAGTAGAATCCAGTGATTCATCACTTATATGCAATACTCAATGCTCATTACATAAAGTGCCTGCCTTAATACCCATCACCTATCTAGCCCATCCATCGCCCACTTCCCTCCATCAACCCTCAGTTTGTTCCCAATCATAAAGTCTCTTATGGCTTGTTTCCCTCTCTCTCTCTTTTTTCCCTTTTCTTCCTTCCCATATGCTCATCTCTTTTCTTTCTTAAATTCCACATATGAGTAAGATCCTAGGGTATTTGTCTTTCTCTGACTGACTTATTTCACTTAGCATATAATCCACTCTAGTTCCATGTGGGTCTGTTTTTATAAGAAAACTAATCTCTTTTTTTAAAAAAATTATTTATTTATTATACAGACAGATCACAAGTAGGCAGAGAGGCAGGCAGAGTGAGAGGGGGAAGCAGGGTCCCTGTTGAGCAGAGAGTCCGATGTGGGGCTTGATTCCAAGACCCAGGGACCATGACCTGAGCCAAAGGGAGAGGCTTTAACTCACTAAGCCACCCAGGTGCCCCAAGAAAACTAATCTCTTTCAGTGTCCCCCAGTATGTACAGAATTAACACTCTTGGATATTATTCATACCCTGGCCTTTCCAACCTCCTAAAATATTTATTCACTACCTGTGTTCTATGGCATATTCATAACCCTCTCTATGTCTCTATGTCTCACCTGGTGTCTTTGTGGCAAAGTAGCTGGCTGTCCACTCAAGTTCATATTCCTTCTATAGTATACAGTCATCACTAGGATGTAGCTTCTCAGATAAGATCTACATCTTCAGTCCATTTTCATCCTATTTCTACCTATGAAACATATGCGCTGTGACTAGTACTACTCTCAGTTAAAGACTATTAGAAGTGGACATGTCTTCTCCAAGCTCTTTCCCTTCTTCTTGCTGGATACAGAGTTTTTGAATTCCTAGATGTTGAAGTCATCAATTGGAAGGACCCTTCATTATAGCAACATCATTTAAGGATAGTTGATTGCTGATCAGGAATAGCCAGCGTGGACTATTATGTAGAGAGAAATTAATTTATATTTCATTAAGCTACTGAAAATTTAGGAGGTATATTTAGTTATAATAGCTGCCATTAACAAACTGATATATCATCCCAACTAGCCAATCTTATCTAGCACATTCTTCTCACCACAGGTATCCATTGTTCAAAGACTAGCTTAAATGTAATCTCCTGATATTTCTTCCTGAATCCCTCAGTCACAGTATCTTTCTCCCTTACATTTCCTTAGCTGTTTGTCTTATGTTATAATTAATTCTGTCCATGGAAGTATTCACCACTAAATTATGAGCTTCTATGGGCAGGGACTCTATCTTAATCACTTTGTACTCTCCAGAGTGTCAAGCACGGTATCTCACAAACAGTAGGTGCTCAATAAATGTCTGTTACATTAAATCGAATGAAATCGAATTCATACATCTGAATGATTAATATGTTTCTTTCATTCAAGATTTTAGGGCTGGTATGAAAAAAAAGAAATCTATTACTTCAGTCTGGCTCTTTAACTTGGCAGATTAGAGTGGAATAAAAATGTGTCCTGGATAAAATGAAAATGCATTGTTTTACATAAGATATAGCAATTTTGAGAAATACATTGATTTAATGTACTTAGGCCAGTGAAAAATCTGTTGGTTTAAGCTAACTGCCATTAGTTTCAATTAAAATGTATCGATTTGGGTAAATGTTGGTTAGGATAAATGTTGCCTGACTGTGGAAAAAAAACATTTGCTTAAGCTTGCCTTGGAGCAGAGTCAGAGAGAGAGAGGTGGGGGAGTGGTAGCAGGGAGCACAAGAGTGAGCAACCAGGAAGATTTTCCTCCCTGTGCCTGCTTCACTAGAAGAGGCCAAAAGAGAGTACCAATTAGTGGGTCACTGTCCTTTGACCTTATACTACTTATAATTTATATGTGAGTAAAACCACATTGAAACTGAAGTTTGCTTAAATGAAAATGCTTCGATGGAAGGCCCAAACCGTTCGGTTTCATTAATTCATTTAAAAAGTGAAGTAATTCAGTTATCTGAGTTCATAGTGACAAAGCAACTGGGTTTAGTTTAGGGGACAACATTTTTTTTCCCCTTTGTGACAAATTGATTTAGATATCTTGATTAGATTAAATGATATGACAAAGTCATATTTTTTTTCCCTGATGTGGTCATAAACAACTGCATATTGGCAATTTCGCATAGTTCAGTTCAGTGGATACTGCCTAAGGGTCGTTAGAGAAGGAAATAGATTATACTTTGTTTCACTGGTATTTGTATTATAATTATTTGCTTCCCTTTCTGATCTTTGAAAACAGGCACTACACACACAGAAGCACAAAATACATGCACATATACTCACAGACAAATGCACACTCTACTTATGTATGTATGTGTCTATCACCACCATCTAATATCTCTGTATTTATAATCCCAAAGAGGTAAAAGCCTAAAACATTAGGTACTCTGTAAATATTTAGAGAGGGCAGACACACAGGCACGAAGATACTAAGTGGCGGTGGATAAGATTAGAACAAAGGGAACAAAAAATAGTGGGAAATCTCAATTAATGAATTTACTTAACCATTTAAATGTTTTCCATTGAAGAAATAAATATTCCTTTTTTTCTATGTGTTTTTGATGACTGGAAGGGACCAGATGTCTTGGCAATGAATATTGTGTAAAAACATACATATATTAAGCAAGCGCGTAACAAGGAAGTCTCATTGTTGAGGACACAGAGAAGATGCCAATAAAAATTGGGGAAAGTGATGAAGACATTTGGTTAATATGGCAGTAAGAAGTGAGAGAGTAGTAATTGCAAGAATCTGTTTGTAGAGTATTAGGAGAAACAAAGATCATTCAGAAGAAGGAGGCAGAAAATACTCAAAATATATGAAATAAAATAGCTGCAAATAAACAGTAAAGATATTTCAAAATAAAAATTGAAAAAAAAATAAAGTCAAAATGTGTCAAAAAAAAAAAAGAGAAGGAAGCACATCATAAGAGACTCAAGTATAGAGAACAAATTGAAGGTTGTTGGGGGAGGAGGATGGGGGATGGGATAAATGGGTAATGGCAATTAAGGAGGGCACTTGTGATGAGCATGGGTGTTGTATGTAAGTGATGAATCACTAAATTTTATTCCTGAAACCAACAGAATAAAATAAAATAAAATAAAATAATAAAATACTGGAGATTAAAAAAATCAATCAGCAAATTTCAGTTCTTACCTCTTTATCTTCTTCTGTCTCTGAAATGGGATACAGTTATTGTTTTAGTTTATTTATTTGTTTTTGTTTTGTTTAATTGCTGAAGCTATTTCACTTGCAAACCTTTCAAACCTAGAGAAAAGGTATTATCTCAGCTGATTAGAAATGTCACAGTGGTTCATTGGGCCCAGTGTTTAGCTCTATAGTTATTAAATGGCAACAGCTCTCTCTCCTGAGCCCTGATAAGACTCAGGTTATAGTATTTTAAGTCCTGACCACATATCCCTCATTAAAAATAATTATACAGTGGAGTAGAAATCAGAACTGATTTTTATCATGAGTTCTGTTGTTAATTTCTGGGAAACATTAACAAGACCCTTAAAGTCTATGAGGTTTATGATCTATAAAATAGAGATATGGAAATAATTCTTTAGTTGTTTGCTATTGCAAAAATAAAATAAAATAGTGCTAAGTGTTATATGATAAATAGAAAAATCATCACTGAAAGCTTAAATTTAACAGGTGATATGCAGGGCAATTTTGCACACTTTATCTTGTTTTAACCCAATGATCGACATATGATACAGATATTATCTACACTTTTAAAAAAATGAATCTCACCTGTCAGAAGTTAAGCAATTTGTCCAAATGTAAGAATGGCACTAGCAAATATTTTATGAATCAGTTGATGAATTAGTCCTTAGTCCTCTCCTTTGGCCTTCCTTATTTAATTATTTACACAAAGTAGAACCTTGCCAATATAACAGTGTGTGTGTGTGTGTGTGTGTGTGTGTGTGTGTGTTGGGGGGATCTAAGTTAAATAGGAAAAATCTGAATTATGAAATATTTAATGAATATAAATTCACCCAAAGTTTCTTATAACTTGGGAGTTCTGCCTATAGGATCAACTTCATGATATATATTGTCATAGAAAGTGATATCAAATTGAGTTTTCATTGTCATTTTTACCATTAGGAATGTTTGACATTCATTTATTCGTTCATTTAATCAAACGACAAATATTTAAAGGGAACTGTGCTGGGTCGTGGGAATTCAGTTAGGAGAAAAACAAGATAGCCCCAGACTTTAGAGGGTTTCTGGAATAGTCAAGAGATGGATAGTACTCAAATCATTACAAAAAGCTCGTAACTTGCCAGTGTGATAAGCATTGATCCTGCTGAGAGTACCTGTAAAAGGAGACTTTGCCTCAGTGAGAGAGAAAAGGAAGAACTTGAACTGAAATACATGAAGTGATAAGGTAAGGGAAGTGTGTCCAGGGCAAAGGGAGAAGCATGGAAAAAAGTCTCTGGCAGAAGAGAGAAAGCTGAAACGGTGAGAATAAAGACAATTCTGCTGTCGTGTTAGGTGGTCACTATTAAATGCCTGTTTCTTTCTCAGAGGAGCAAAGATCCAATCACGAGAGGCAGAGGTGGCAGGTAGATGGAGATTGGAATGAGCTGGGGTAGCACAAAACGCTAGTGGTGTTACTCAAAATGGAGGACACTTGGCAGGGAAAATGTGGCACAGGGGTAAGTCATCCTCACTCTCAAAACATAGAGAGTTTTCAGGTAGAGTGTGCAGGCAGGACTAGACTACCCAGAGTTGGTCTTGTAGTTGACTTTAAAGAAATCTATCTTTATCTCAGGAGTAATATGTGAGTAAAGGGTTTAAGAGGTATAGGTTGGGAATGCCATTATGAAACGTGATTACTAGCCATTGCGAGGAGAAAAGGATTGGAAAGGACAATAGTGGGATATTGTTGCAGAAGTATAGGCAAAAGGTAGTAGTTAGACCAGGTTAGTGACAATGGTAGTGGAGAAGAGGAGACATAGACAGGATGAGAGCTATTTAGTAAAAAAAAAACCAGACAGGATTTGGTAAAGGGGATTTGTCTGAGGAATAATGGGGGTATCAATGGTGATTATGTCATGGAGAATGAGAGATGGTGGTTTAACTTCATAAAAACTGAAAAAGAACCAGCTTTGGAGAGGGAAGATTACAAGATAATGTTTGAGCCTATTGAGTACCAGAAGCCTTTGAAGTTGGCCAATGATTTGCCCCCTTATTAATATTTCAAAATTAATTCCTATGCTGGATTTATCCAAGCCATATTGTTTATATTACATAATTACATGGAATTTTTTTTTCAAAGATCTACGTGTCAAGTAATCATTATAAATTTTATAATAGCAAACTATAAGTCAATGCAGCTTTAGTGTGCTTATGACTCTCTAAACTGCTGCTCTATCCAGAGATTATTTTAGACTTTTAAAAATTAAATTTTTTTGGCCTTTCTTACTTATGTGTTGCGTTTCTGTGAATTACAATTCTGTGTAATTGCTGGGCCTTCGGAACAGCTTTTATGGTAACCCCATTTGAAATAATGTAGTGGGATTTGATGGCAATCTTTCTTAAGTCTAAACAGAAGTGACTTTTTTACACTATCATGCATGTGAGGATTCATCAGCAATATCGTAAGGATTTCACAAAGGCAGGAAATCACGTGCAAGCAACATTTTAAAGAAAACGGCTTTGAAATGATTTGCATAGGACCACTGAGTTAGAAGGAACTGCAGTTTCACTTGGCTCACCTTGCCTTCCAGTAAGGCCACAAGAAAAAGTGTGTAAAGAATGTGTAAAGAATGTGCTGTGTTTAAATAAGGCTTAGAAGAAAATTCCTTTACTCATTTTCCTAGGTTTTCCCCAAAATGTAGCCACTATTTACCACCCCAAAAGTTCTTTATTTTTTGTCTAATATCTACCTACTTGTGGTTAAATTCTTCCCTTCTTCTTCTTCTCCCTATCCTCCTCGTCCCCCTCCTCCTTCCCATCCCCAACCTTCTCCTTCTCCTTCTTCTATTTTTTTCCCCCGTGAATGAGTGGTTTTTTGTTTGTTTGTTTGTTTGTTTGTTTTTAGGCAGACAGAGAGAGAGAGAGAGAGAGAGGGAAGCAGGCTCCCCGCTGAACAGAGAGCCCGATGCGGGACTCGATCCCAGGACCCTGAGATCATGACCCGAGCTGAAGGCAGCGGCTTAACCCACTGAGCCACCCAGGCGCCCCGAATGAGTGGTTTTTTTAAAGGTCACTTTTTAAGTTCAATTCTACTGACTACTTAAGGTAAATATGCAGGGCTAAATAATATTGCATTTTAAATGGAATAAAAGAAAATCTACTCACAGATAATAGCTTAAATTTTTTTCAGGGACTTCTTTTGAATATTCAAATGCAAAGACACATCATAATTTCTAAAGTGGCTCATGGAACTCATACATAGATAACTCAATTATACATAATAGAGGAAAGTCTGCAAGGAGGTATGAAACCTCCAACCAGTAATTTCATAGGTCTTCGCTAAAATTTTATGAGGGCAATATCCAAACTGATTTTCACAACTGTTCTTTTCTTTAGCCTCTGCCCTTCTAGTTAAGGAGCTTCTAACAATCAATCTGACGTGGTTAAAAGAGGGAACATGAGAGAAGACACAGGCAGCCTGTAGAAGATATACAACCCACAAATTGAATTAGAGACAAAATTCAATCTTAAGATCTATTTACAATGTACTTAAAATGCAATTTTGTATTTTTGTAGTAAGTGCAAAATACATTACAAAAAATTTCTCTATCACATAGACTGTGATATAAGAGGGGATCTTATTGGACCTACTAATTCTCTTGAAACCTAAAAAAGTAAAAAGAAACATAAAAATAATTCTACATGAATTCATTTGGCACTTAATTTGGAAATTTTCCAGGACTAGAAAAATTATGATATTATTCCACTAGGATAAACACATTCAACTGGGAAAATACTTCAGCTTTATTTTTATTTTGGCAAAACAAGAACAACAATAAATAAAAACAAGATGTGAGTACTAGATTACTTAGGATCTAATGACTCTGATTGTTATTTCAAGTGCTAAAATAAATTATCTGCAGTTGCATGGAGACTATATATGGCTGCACGGACCAGGAGATTTAGGCTGTCTAAAAAGATACAAAACTATAAATTTGTAATGAAAGCCATTGCCATGAAAATTTTAATGGAACAGTACTATTTTACTCTACTGATACTGATTAATGTGCATCTATATCACCTTTGAGTCCCATTGAGAGTTGAAACCCATGAAATCTCAGATTTCAAGCTTTCACAACACAGAATCATGATATCTTAGAAACAGAAAAACCAGTCTCTGTCCTTGGGCTCTTAAGACTGCTTCAGTTTGGACAATGATTTATATGGACACTCAGGTTAATCAGGGACTCTGGTGTGACCTATTCCATAATGGAGGTTCTCAAAGGGTCATGGATATAAGGAGTAGGAACAATATGAGGGTAGAATGACATAACAGGTAATATTATCCAGATATACTACTGAAAGGAATAGTTTCTGGAGGCTCTCTCCAATCATTCATATGAATTAGAAACAGCTGAGCAAATTGTTAACCCATTTATGTCATTAAGAGTCATCACTATCAGAAAGGCAACTAGAACCAACAAATAGCACCAGGATGGAAATTCCTTAATAACTGCAACTTTTTGTGAATTTCCAGCTTTCTGTGAAGTTATCAGCATGGAAAGCACGTTATCCATGCAGCATAACAGATTACCAAAAACAAGGCTTTATCTCACAGTATATGTAAGTCAGGAGTCTAGGCATAGTTAGCTGTCTTCTCCTCCTCCTCCTCCTCCCCCTCCTTCTTCTTTTTCTTTTTCTTCCTCTCCTCCTCCTCCCCCTCCTCCTCCCCCTTCTTCTTCTTTTTCTTCTTCTTCTTCTCCTCCTCCTCCTCCTCCCCTCCCCCCTCCCCCCCTCCCCCTCCTCCTCTTCCTCCTCCTCCTCCTCCTCCTCCTCCTTCTTCTTCTTCTTTTTGCTTCAGGATTTTAACTGGGCTATAGCCAAACTGCCTATAGATTGCCTTCTTATCTAAAGGCTCAACTGTAGAAGGATTCAGTTCCAAGTTCACTCAGATTATTGGCAGAATTCATTTCCTCATAGGTGTAGAACTTGAACTTTCTGGGTTTGTTTTGCTTGTTTTGTTTTGTTTTGTTTGTTGGCTATTGACTGGAGTCCACTAGCCCTAAGAGATTGCACACAGTTCTCTGTCATGTGGTCTGCCCTGTAGGCAGTTTACAACATGGCTTGATTCTTCAAGGCCAGGAGGAGAGTGAGAACTACTTGGATAACAAGATGAAGTGTTAAATAATGTAAACATGATATAGGAGAGACATGTCAGCATGTTTATAATATTTTACTGTAAAAGCAAGTCACAGGTTCCACTCATGCTCAAGAAAGGAGATTATGTAAAGACACAAATTGCAGGAAGTGAGTATCATGGGGCCATTTTAGAATCAGTCCTCCTCACATGCCACAAGATTATTATTATTTTTATTTTAAAGATTG